>NC_059083.1:22542772-22612121 GCF_020497125.1 Mauremys mutica | reverse complement strand
TTTCCCTCTTTTTTTAGCAGCAAGGGGCGGTTACTCTAACTTTAAAATACGTGGGATAAGACTAATTTGGATACATTTCACCCAGCTGATAAGCAATAGTTAAAAGAGGTGTGGATAAAAATAATCTCTCAGTCTTAATATTTGTATTCATAATACAGCGAAATAGTATCTGAGAATGGGAAGCATCTAATACTATTGTTTATTTATTTATTTATTAGGCGAGTGAGATATGGATATTGGTCAGTTTCATTATCCCATTTCTGAATAGAAAACTTTTGTATGAAGTTGGAACCTATTAAAGGAGAGGTTTGGTTTGATTTTGTTCTTGTTTTGAGTTTTCAATTAACTTTTGAAGTTGATATTAAAATGTTCTAATAAACAAAATGTAGGGTTTGTCATGGAATGATCTCTCAAAATTTATTTTAGTGCAGACTCTCTATCATAAAACAGACTGCTACATAGAAGAAACGTTCAGTGGCACGGCTACTATCTCTATGTGTGGTACATTTCTACTTCATTCCCCACTTACCAGAGGAAAAATTACTCAGGGATATTTCTTTTTAAATTAATTATTCCTCTGCATTGTATGGTTATTAGCAGAGACAGGTCCAAGCCATGCAGCTTGCACTTGAAAAACAAAATAATATTTTTTTGTTATTAATAATTATTACTTTCTTGGGTCTCAGAATGGCAGAAGTTCAACCAACAGCCTTGGACTAGCTCTTACGAAAGCTGTCTCCTTCACAGTTACCTTTACAGTTGCAGTGGGCAGTTTCACTGAGCCCTCATTATTGAAACAAACAGTCAAAGGTAACTATTAAGCAAATATGAGAAAACTCAGAAATCCAGAGTTAAAGTTTGTGATGATGCTGCCTGTGGGAGCAGCTGAGGTTACTCTATTAGGGTGAACTGCAAACAAAGCTGGTGGATATTCCAATACTTAGATTTACCAAGCCAGCACAAAACAGCTTCTGTATTACCTCACTGCTTACCCAGAAGTCCAAACAATGCAGTTCCCTTAAAGTGCCCAGCCTAAGGCCTCCATCCAGACACACATGTCAGATATGATGATGATTACTGAAAATGTTATCTCATCAGATAAAAGGAAAAGTTCTTCTGATCCCAAAGGACCAGCCACACACAGAGGTCCAATTATAACTTAGATTTTTCCCAAAATAAACGATTATAGTCAATTCTTGTTAACTAAACTCAATTTTATTAAAAAAGAGAAAGTGTTGGTTAAAAGATCAATATACATACAGACTTGAATTCAATTCATGAGGTTTCAAATACATAGCAGAGATCACAGGCACCAACTTTCCTTGGCACCAGTGGGTGCTGGTGCCCCCCCCCGCATTCCAATCCCTGTCCCTGGTCCCGCCCTGACTCCAGACACCTCCCTGTCCCAATTGGACCCCACCCCAAATCCCCGCCTTGGCACCCACCAATTTTTCCCTGTGGGTGCTCCATCCCCAGAGCACCCATGGAGTTGGCACCTATGGCAGAGATGAGTTTGTAGTTGCCAAAAGTCCTTTTAGAAATAGTCCTTAGGTTATAGTCCAATGTCCATGTTCAGGGTGGCTCCAGTCAATGACTGGGGATCTCAATCCTTGTAGCTTAAGGTTTCCCCCACTTGAAACCCAAAGCAGATCTGAAATGAAGAAGGATCATGTCCCAGGGTTTTTATACATTTCCAGCAGCCTTTTGGCCTGAGAAAACAATAGGCTTAACTTTCCTTCAGCTATAGACATGTTTGCTTAGGTCACAAGACCTGAACAAACATCTACTCTTCTATCTCTAACAATGCAGGCTTGCATTGCAAAGCTCTATTCATTTACATATCTTCCTAACCAGTCTTTAAAGTTCGGCCATGGGTCAGGTCAGTCTGTGAGTTAATTAACTCTTTCTGGCCCTGTGTCACCTTTCAATGAGATATTATATCACTCCTTAGACACCCAGCTCCTGCTCCTCCAGGTTCAGCCTCACAGGGGGATGCCCCAGTGACCCTCCCCACCAGCTCAGGGGCTGATTGCAGGCCGAGAGCCCTTTGGGGTTTTAATTACATGCTGATTTCACTGCAAGTTACCTGTCACCGGTGTGATTGTACATTTTTACACTAAAGCCTCCATGGGTGAAATTGTTTGGGTCCTTCCTGCTCAGCAAACAGCATGAGTCATTTTCAGGCAAGGAAACACCCCTTTGCTGCTGCAGGCGGGGCATAGTGTGAATTCCGGAATTTGAAACAAAGCCTGTTACAAACGGCCCAGAGGGAGCCATGGCTGCAGAGAACCCTGTGGAAAGGCTCCAGGAGGAAGCGACATGTCCCATCTGTCTGGAGTATTTCACAGAACCTGTCACTCTGGAGTGTGGGCACAATTTCTGCAGAGCCTGCATCAGCCAGTGCTGGGAGGGATCCGATACAGCCGCCTCCTGCCCTCAGTGCAGAGCAATTGTGCAACAGGGAAACCTCAGGCCCAACAGGCAGCTGGCAAATATCCTAGAACTCTTCAAGCAGTTGAGCTTACAGGCAGCAAAAGGAACAGGAAGGGACGGGTTGTGTGAGAGGCACCAGGAGGCTCTGAAACTGTTCTGTGAAGAGGATCAACCCCCCATCTGTGTGATCTGCAGAGAGTCCCGGGCTCACCCCGCTCACAGGGTGGTCCCCATCGAGGAGGCTGCCCAGGAGTACAAGGTAGGGAACTGCTGTGAAATTTAATGGGTTAACTTTGGGGGTTTAATGACAGGCTAATTTCACTGAGAGTTCCCTGTCACGGGTGTGACTCATCAATCAGCTCTGTAAAGTCTTCCTTGTGTGGGGAGATGCCACACTGCCTGACCATTAATTTTGTTATAGCAACAGAGGCAAAATATCAAATCTTGAAAGCAGGATCTACACCCCACCCCCTCCCCCCGCTCAGAAGCACCGCTCACTCCATACGCCCCCTCTCTCCATTGCTTGCTCTCCCCCACCCTAGCTCACGTTCACCGGTCTGTGGCAGGAGGTTGGGATTCAGGTGGGGGTGCGGGCTCTGGGCTGGGGCCGAGGGGTTTGCAGTCTGGGAGGAGGCTCTGGGCTGAGCCTGGGGCAGAGGGTTGGGGTGCAGGTGAAGGCTCCAGGCTGGGGCAGAGGGTTGGGGTGCAGGTGAGGGCACAGGGTGCTGGCTCTGGGAGGAGGGTCAGGGCTGGAGTAGGGGGTTGGGGGGCAGGAGGGGGTGAGGGAAGCTGGCTCCAGCTGGGCAGCACTGACTTACCTCAGGTGGTAAGTAGTGCAGCGGGTCAGTAGTGCAGCGGGGCTAACGCAGGCTCCCTGCCTGTCCCAACCCTGCGCCACTCCTGGAAGGGGTCAATGTGCCCCTGTGGCCCCTGGAGGGGAGCATGTGGCTACACACGCTGCCCCTCTCTGTAGGAACCACTCCTGCAGCTCCCATTGGCCACAGTTCCCCATTTCTGGCCAATGGAAGCTGTGGGGATGGTCCTTGCACGCGAGAGCCACGTGAAGAGAAAGCTGCCCTCACCCCAGGCTGTGGGGACATGCTGGCCCTTTCTGGGAGTGCCGCATAGCTGGGGCAGGCAGGGAGCCTGCCTGCGCTGCCGGAGATCGTGATCGACTGGGAGAATCTCCAGGATCTACTACTCAATTGCAATTGACTGGTAGGTGATCACTGGGCTAGCTAGACAAAAGGTGGGAAGGGAAACTGAGGCACAAACTGGGGCAGTGAGTTGCACACAGTCACCCGGCATGTCAGTGACAGAGCTTAGCATAGAACCCAGATGTCCTTAGACACTGGCCAAGGCCCAAACCACTTTGCCATGCTGCCATCTTAGCATCAGCCCCACCCAGTGATGAATTGTGTCCGTTAGGAGGGAGAGACGCCTTGATAAAGGTCCCAGGCCCACCAGGGAGAGGAGGTTTCTCACTGGGATTCTGAACTCCTGTGCTGCTCCACGAGGGATTAAACTCAGATGCTGCTGGCCTGCACTAGAGGAGATCACTGGGCTAAAGAGTGTGTGGGACCCCGAGCACCTCCAGTCCGCACACAAAAGGGCTCCACACAGCTCAGGTCCATGCCAAGTACCACTGGGATTTCACTGGATTGTAGCAAAACCAACCCCAGGCTGGAGCTGACCAGTGTCAGTCTGACCTGTTCTGTTGTGTACGTGGGCAAGGACCAGCCAAAGTGGTTCCATTAGTCCAGGGACTCAAACACGCGCCTGCGAGGTTATTTCCTGTGGCCCGCGAGCTCCTCGCGGCCTCCCCCTAGCGTTTATCTAGAGCAGCTCCGGCCCCACGCGCACCAGGGGCAGGGCAGGTTCCCTTCCTGTCGGCCGGCTCTGCCCCGGCGCCGCTCCGGGAAGCGGACGGAACCTGGGGGAGCAGAGGCGCAGGGGTGTGTGTGTTGCTGTTGCTTCAGGCACCACCCCCAGCAGATCCCATTGGCCAAGGTTCCCCGTTCCCAGCCAATGGGAGATGCTGGGGGCAGTGCCTGAAGCAACAGAGACACACCCACCCCGTGCCCCTGCTCCCGCACGTTCCAGCAGCTTCCCGGAGTGGCGCAGGGGCAGGGCAGGCAGAGCCTGCCCTTCCCCCGGTGCACGCTGGGACAGAGCCCGCCCCCCGAACTGCTCCTGCAGTTGAACCTCCTGCCCTGAGCCCCTTGCCGCATCCTGCACCCCGACCCCCTGCCACACCCCTCCTGCACCCCAACTCCCTGCCCTGACCCCCTGCTGTACCCCACACCCCAACCCATTGCCCTGAGCCCCCTGCCGCATCCCTGCTGCACCCTGACCCCCTGCCACACCCCTCCTGCACCTCAACTCACTGCCCTGAACCTCCTGCCGCACCCCGACCCCCTGCCGTACCCTGCACCCTGGCCCCCTGCCCTGAGCCCCTTGCTGCACCCCTCCTGCACCCCAACCCCCTTCCCTGAGCTGCCTGCCGCACTCTGCATCCGACCTCCTGCCCTGAACCCCCTGCTGCACCTCGCACCCCAACCCATTGCCCTTAGCCCCCTGCCACACACCCCCTGCACCCTAACTCCCTGCCCTGACCCCCTGCTGCACCCCTCATCCCTCCTGCACCCCACACCCCAACTCCCTGCCCTGAGCCCCTGCCTCACCCCACACCCCTCCTGCACCCCCTGGGGGCAGGGAGGGGGCAGAGTTGGGGTGGGGATTTCGGGGAAGGGGTTGGAATGGGGGCAGGGAAGGGGTGGAGTGAGGGCGGGGCCCAGGGCGGCGGGATGAGGTGTCAGTAATGCGGCCCTCAGGCCAATGTACTAGTCCTCATGTGGCCCTCGTGGTCATTTGAGTTTGAAACCCCTGCATGAGTCCCACCAGGCAGCCTTTTGAAATCTCCCAGAATGCACTGCTTCCGGGATCTTTACCAGGGAATGGGACAGTGGGGCCTCTGCCCAGGGGGCATCACCACGGAAAGGCTTTAGGACAGTAGTAGGGCAAACCCAAAGCAATTCTTTATACAAATCTGCATCATGTCTAATTAGGGTGATTACTGAGGCATCCCCAGAACATCGGACATGCCCACACCTGCCTGCATGGGCCCGTCCTCACCAGTATCAGTCACCCTGTGTGGACCCCACCACCGCTTTTTCCAGCGTGCCACCTGCTTGCATCATTCTGCATGAAGGTGCCACCCCAGCCCTGCCCCCACCCTCACGGGTGTCCTCCTGCATCCTCCGTCTCCTCTTCTCCCTTTTGCACCAGACAAAGCCACGTTCAGTGCTGAGTCCCTACCGGACAGGGACAGTGCTCCACAAAACTGGGATTGCGCAGCTTCAGACCAGACGAATGGCCTCCCAACGTCTCATGGGGTTTGCCCTGGTGCTTAAACCAGCTCTGCCCAACCAGTGCAGTCCCCAGGGCTTCAAGGGTGAAACCCGGGTGGCTTCGAGGATTTGTATCACTTGGTTCTTTAAACCTTCTACAAAACAGGTTTATTGATTCACCCCATGTAACTCCAGTGCCCTGTTATGCTCTGTACTACTAATCAGTTCACAAATACCAGTAAAGCTTGGGTATCATTGAAATCTCTAATTACTAAAAACACTGAACCGGAATTGGTAATGAGTCTGAATGTGACACGCTCCCAGTCTCTATTAATGAGGTTTGATCTCCTTGGTGGCCCTGATGTCACAAAGCGATTAGAACCACAGTCATCTTGGGCTTTGGGTGGAAAAACACCCACTTCCAAGCACCTCTCAACTATCCAGATGAAACCGCCCAAATAATTTCTGTTTCTTCAGGAAAGAATCCAGGCCCATTTGAAGACTCTGAGGGAAGAGAGAGAAAAGCTGCTGGGATTGAAAGCGACTGGAGAGGGGAATAGCCAGAAGTATCTGGTAGGTGCCTGTTGTTATGAACCAGCAGGGACTGGTAGTGGGAGGTCTGTTTGGAGGCAGACTCCTGTGTGGCCTCGGTGAACATGGGCTTATGTGTGTGTTTCTCCATGACCATGGATTGTTGGGTTTGATTCATGTGTAGACAAGCCCTAAGCTTCCCTTTCAATTGATGAGTAGCCTTTGTGGCTTACCCAGAAATCCCCCCAAGTGAACTGAATGTCCCTGTGAAGTGCTGTCCACTGGGTCTAGACATTTTGTGCATTTTTAAAACGTTTGTTTCTTTTAACTCCCCTGACGTCTCTGTTAGTGTAGTGCTGAGTCCTGCCTCCTGCTGCTCTGGGTCTGAATTTCCACAGACCATAAATAACAGAAGATCGTGACCATGACTGACAGAAACTTCCCTTTCAGGGGGATACTGGGGCCAAAGGGGAAGGTGTGAGAGAATCCCCTGCCTAGTACCCAAAGGGTAGAGTCAAATGTCAGAAATTGTAGGATTTTCACAGAAAATCACCCTCCTGCACACTCAGCTCTCCATGAAAGGACCCTGGGCTCCATCCATGTCCCTGACCAGCCCTTGCCCTATTTCATACAGAAACAAACACAAACCGAGAGGCAGAAGATTGTGTCTCAATTTCAGCAACTGCAGCAGTTCCTGGAGGAACAAGAGCGACTCCTGCTGGCCCAGCTGGAGAAGCTGGATGAGGAGATTGTGAGGATCCAGAATGAAAATGTCAGTAAACTCTCTGAGCAGATTTCCCATCTCGGTGAGCTGATCAGTGAGCTGGAGGGGAAGTGTCAGAAGCCAGCGAGTGAATTCCTACAGGTGAGACTGATTGAAAACATAGGTGGGTGCTCCAGGACAGCCAGCTCTCCCCCTCAGTGCTACCCACCGTCAGCCCTGCCGATCAACTCCTCCCCCTTCTTCCAGCACCATCTGCCTGCTGCAGTCAGCTGTTCCACTGTGTGCAGGAGATACTGGGAGGGCGGGAGAGGAGTGGGGAGGGAGTGTGCTCATGTTAGGATTCCCTCCCCACTTTGAACTCTGGGGTACAGATGTGGGGACCCACATGAAAGACCCCCTAATCTTATATTCCATCAGTTTAGGTTAAAAGCTTCCCCAAGGCACAAATTCCTTTCCTTGTCCTTGGACGATATTGCTGCCACCACCACCAACTGATTTTAAACAAAAATTCAGAGATGGGTCACTTGTCCCCCCAAAATATCCCCCCAAGCGCCTTCACCCCCTTTCCTGAGGAGACTTGAGAATAATATACCAACCAATTGCCTTTAATGTAAGTACAGACCAGATCCTTATCTTTAGGACACTAAAATCAATCAGGTCCTTAAAAGAAGAACTTTATTATAAAGAAAAATTACAAGAATCACACCTGCAAAATCATTGATAGAAGGTAAGTTTACAGGGCAATAAAAAGACTTAAAACATAGAGGACTCCCCTCTGGACTCAGCTTCACAGTTACAAAAACAGGAATAAAACTACCTCTTAGCATAGGGAAAATTCACAAGCTAAAACAAAAAAAAAAACCTAATGCATTTCCTTGCCTTATTTAGAATTTTTGTAATCTTAGATGGATCATTTCAGGTAGGTTTTCAGGAGATGTTTTACCTGCTTGGTCTATCTCTCTATCAGGAGAGGGAACAAACAAACAGAGCCCAAACAAAACCTCCCGCAACCCACCAGATTTGAAAGTAGCTTCTTTCCTTATCGGTCCTTCTGGTCAGGAGCCAACCAGGTTATCTGAGCTTCTTAACCCCTTAGAGGTAAAGCGATTAAGTACAGCTGCAAGGAGGTATTTTATGTTACTCTTTCCTTAATATTTATGGCAGCTCACAAGAGGAGGCGAGGAAGAGACAGGGTGGAGGTTGAGTGGGAGGGGGAAGAGTTGGGTTGGGGTGTGGCATTGGGGAAAGGTTTGAAGTGGAGGTGGGGCATGGGGTTGAGCACCCCCAGGGACAATTGGAAACCGGCACTCATCATTAGAAACATGCCAGACCCCCACAGAGGGAGGAGCGGGCTGCTGAATCATAAGCACTGGAGTCCAGCAGCCGGAGATCTCAGTGTAACTCGGCATGTGCATTGCTGACATCTGAGTGAGTATTATTCTTAGCAGAGTCACAGAGATATGAAAGATGGAAAAGCCCCATTAGCTCAGTGAATCAATGGCCCTGGAGCCAGGGCAGGGTCTCTTCCCTGATACTTTCTAAATCCCTTCCCTGGAATCCCCTGTGTGTGTGTGTCAGAGAGGACTGAAATTCTTTTGTCTCTCTCTCCTCTAGGATGTCAGAACCACCTTGAGCAGGTATGTGGCTCCCTCGCACTCCACAATGCTGGGAAAGAGCTTGATGATGAGGGTAGCACTGCATCTCCCCAGGGCTCTACAGCAAAATGTGTGGGGAGATCACGTGTTGGATACAAATCTCTCTGATCAACTCCATCCTGGGGTGCTCACTCTTGTACAGAAGATTCTGGAATTCTCCAGTCAGTGGGAAGGACTGACCTCAATTATTTTGTAGAGATGTCACATCCCTGGGGGACTGGCTGCCTCAGGATTGTGGAGATGGACTATGGGCCTGTCACTGCAGGGCACTGGTCACTATTCAGCCCAGGGCAGTAGTTTTCAAGAGCCTTTCCCCATCTCAGGGCTGTTTGGAGACCTGTGAGAAATGAGCTGGGGAGGAGGGAGTTGGTGTCTCAGTCTAGTTCCCAAAGGGCAGATTTCTACAGCACTTCACCTGAGAACCTCTTGACCCTCAGAGCATGGAGGCCAAGGAGTGAATTGGCCATGGAGACTCAGTTCCCCTTTTGTCCCCAGAGCTGGTCTCTCCAGACCAGAGTTGAAGAATATTAATGACCTTTGAAGGGAAGGTTGCTTGGCCCTGGGCTGTGTTGTACCTGCTCTGAGGCTGGGAGAAGTCGAGGAATTCTAACTCCAGGCCCATTAGAGCAGCGACTCACTAGCCAGAACTTATAATGAGTCACACAGTAAAATATAATCACGTGAAATTGTTTCTCTCCAGGTTTGAGAAGGGGAAGTTCCAGCAGCCAGAGGAGATTTCTCCTGAACTGGAAGAGCGAGTCAGTGGTTTCTCCCAGAAAACGATTGTGCTAATGGAGATTCTGGGGAAGTTCAAAGGTACCTAGAAGGAATCTAGGAATGAAAATTGGGATAAGCCTCTCAGAAGAGAATGGTGCTGATCAACTGGTTCACACTTAGATGATGCTGTTAAAATAAGAAATGACTCAAAGACTTTAAGGCTAGAAGGGACCATCATGATCATCCAGTCTCACCAACTGCACACTGCAGGCCACAGAATCTCACCCACCCCCTCCTGCAATTGACCCCTAACCTCTGGCCAAGTTACTGAAGTCCTTAAATCATGATTTTAAAACTTCAAGTGTAACTGGTTGAGCACTCAGCAGTGCGGCGCCTCCTGTTGGTCAGTCAGGGAATTAGCTTTCCCGCTCCAGAGCGCCCACTGCTGGCCAGTGTCTCTCCTGCCTTAGGCCCCTCCATGTCCCTCCTGGACCCCAGTGCCCCTTACCTTGGGGTTCTGCCCACAGCAGTACCCCCACACTCTGGATCTCCTCTCCCAGGGGCATCCCAACC
This sequence comes from Mauremys mutica, assembly GCF_020497125.1. Lineage (NCBI taxonomy): Eukaryota > Metazoa > Chordata > Testudines > Geoemydidae > Mauremys > Mauremys mutica. The sequence goes on along the minus strand of NC_059083.1, from coordinate 22,602,138 downwards.
CTCTATACCCACCTTGCCTCAGTGGTTACTGCCAGTCATCTAGCCCCCTTTCTCTGGGGCAGCCTGCAGTCCGCAATGTCCACTCATCATTAGCAAAGGGGTTAGACCTACTGCCTTTCTAGCCCTATTACCATCCCTGGCCCTTAACAAGGTCTCAGCCTGGGGACTTGCCAGGCCAGAGCTCCCCAGCTCTGCCTGCTCCACCCCAGACCTGTTCTGTGTAAGGTACCTTGTGCTCCTAGGCAGCCCTGCAGTGAGACTCTTGCCTGCCTGGCTCCCAGCCCTTTGATCAGGGCCAGCTGTGGCCTAATTGGGTGTGGCCCCAGCTGTGGCTGCCTCCCCAGTCAGCCGACCTCAGCTGCTTTTCACCTTTTACCTCCTTTTATCCCAGGAACAGGGTAACTGCCCCACTACACAAGTTACAGAGAATCCACCACTGACTCCAGGTTAAAACTGCAACTGACCCGTGCCCCAGGCTACAGAGGAAGGAAGGAAAAAAATCCCCCGGCTCTCTGTCAATCTGACTTGGGGGGAAATTCCTTCCCCACCCCAGATATGGTTGTCAGTTGGATACCGAGTATTTTGGCAAAACCCAACAGCCAGACACATGGCAAAGAACTCACTACAGCTCAGAGCCCTCCCCGTCTACTGCCCCATCACCAGCCATGGGGCACATTTCTCAAAGGCGGATCCAGCACATCACTGAGCTCTGGTCCCATTTGCAGCTAGTTTCTACCAAATGGGCTGCAGGGAAGGAGAAAGCCCCTCCCCCACGGTGAGGGATCCCTCCAGCACAGGCGCCTCTTGTGCCTCCTCCCCAGCAGCTGCAGGCACAAGGGGTGTTCCTGAGAGGGCTGGGAATGGGGTGGGGGTGGTGAGGGCAGGTGGAAGTGGGAGCGGATGGATGAGGGATAGAGGGCCATGGGCCATGTAAAGCTGAGCCTCTGACACTCTGCACAGTGGCCTAAACACATGGGGGCCATTGTCACAGGGATGTAGCTCTGGCTGGCTTCAGAACTTCCTCTGCTTGTGCCAAGGTCTGCACCGGCCCCTGCAGCCACTGAACAGCAGAATCACAAATGGCCCCTCCCCTCTCCTTTTGTGGGTACAAGGGTGAATCTGGTCCATGGAGCCAGCCTTCCTCCGCCTCAGTGTCCACATTGATAAAATGATATTATTATTCCAATTTCTGCCTATGGCTGACAAGGCCCCATCATGCTCCTCTCTGTGGAGAAACTGAGACCCAACAGCTCACAATTAGAGCCAGGATTTCACAAACTCTGAACATCCCGTTAGTGTCAAAGGGACCAAAGTGGGTAAAATTACTTTTATGCCAAAGTCTTTGCAGGCTCTGGGTCTAGTTTACGGCACAAGGCAGTAAGTGAATGAGACAAACCAACTGGAGTCTGAAGGGAGGGAGGGGATGAGGAGGGGAAAGTAAATCTCTTACAGATTGTGTGTCCTGGGATAGTTGTGAGGCTGTAAGGCTGCTGGCTCCATTGCTGAGAGATGCCAGATTGAGAGGGGAAAATAGATTTCAGACCTTTTTATATTAAATACCTGAGTGTGTCTCTGGGCCTCTCTGTCTGTTTCTCTGTCATAATTATAAAACAGTTTCAGAGTGGGGATGCTCTTATGAATATGAAAGTCTGAAATCTCACCTCTCTTCTCCTTTCTCCCCCAAGACACTCTGCCGTCTGAACTGGAGAGAAAAAGAGGAGAATTCTTTGGAGCACACAGACAGGGTGAGTTTGTGGGTGAAGATTGCCTTTAAATTATGAGAAAATTCCAGAGAAAACGTCTTCATGAGATTGTAGCTAAAGTTACCAACCAAACTGACAGCGACCATGACACACACAGCCTAAAAATAACACATTAAACGGTAAGGCGATCCAGGAGCCCATGTCTCCCCCCCCCCCCCACTTTTAAAGATGGGATGACCAGAACACTTTTTAGCATGCGCATAGTTTGTGGATAGAGGGCCACATTGCCTTGGGCAGGTGTGGAGCATCGCAGGCAGTATCTATGCTTAGGGCAAGGCAGCTGAGCAGCTCCTATCTATTGTGATAAACTCAGGACAGACAGTTACAAGCCAGGGAGTAGGAGTCAGTCCCAGAGGGTTAAAAGGCCCTCCTCCTTATCAACTGGGAGGCAACTACAGGTCAATCGGGTTCAGCTGAGAAAGGGTTACCAAGGTAGCAAATTAGAATCAACTGAGGGGGAGCAGAGGGAGAAGGAGCCCGGCTGCCAGGAGTGTTGGAGCAGCAAAGCAGCGAGCCTCTCCAGGAGGAGCGGCAGTACGGTCTCCCACAAGGCAAGGTAAAAATACTTTAAACAAGACTGGTGGAGAGACAGGGAACAGACTTCCCCTGAGTCCTAAGGGGGACTGCATTACCCAAGCCTGTCTCACCAGGGCTAAAAACAGCAGAGGCTGGGGAGACTGAGAAGGTACTTTGCCACACTATATAGTGCAGCCCCTGCCCGCAGCACCAATCTCTCCCTGGTGCTGGCCTCTCTCAGTGGCCCCACCCCTGCGCCTCTTTCCCTGAGGCCCTGGCCAGGCCAGAAGCCAGAACCAGGCTGCCATCCAGGGACTGCACTGGGGAGCCCTGGATCCTCCACCTGCCCAGGGTGGTGCACCCCGGGGAGTGGGGACATGGGCTGGGGACTGCTGCCAAAGGCCCATGGACCCATGTCCAGGGCAGGTGGAGTGTCAGGGGCTCTCCATAGCGGGCAAGTCTCTCAGCCTGGCCAGGGGGCAGGGCCTCAGTCAGGGCCACGGAGGGGGCGGGGACACAAAAAGAGTCCTGACACCACCCTTAGTGCTGAGTTCATGCCCACGCTGATAAACAGAAACACTCTTAACTGAGTCACACGTGAACAGAGCTCTCTGCCACACAGGGCCGGGTCCAGACACCAGCCTACCAAGCATGTGCTTGGCGCGGCACCTTGGGAGGGGGTGGCGCTCGGGGTTTATTTTTGTTTTTTTTGGTTTGGCCGGGCAGCGCTGGGAGGAGGGGGTCGGACTTGGGCGACACGATGCGACACTCGGGGCAGCGGGGACTTGGGCGACACGACGCTCTGGGGGGGCAGGGACTTGGGCAGCGCGACGTTCAGGAGGGGTGGGGGGCTTAGGCAACATGGCGCTCGGGGGGTGGGGACCTGGGGGGCGTGGTGCGGTGCTCGGGAGGCGTGGGGGCCTTGGGCGATACGACACTCGGGGCAGGGCCGGCTCTAACATTTATGCCGCCCCAAGCAAACAAAAAGAGTGCTGCCCTGCCCCTATGAGCGCCGCACCGCCAAACCCCTCCCCGAGCACCGCCCAAATCCCCACCCCCCCGAGGGCCCAAGTTTTTTTGGTTTGGCCCCCTAGCACTGCCCGGCCAAACCAAAAAAAACCAAAAACAAACCCCGATCGCCGCCCCCTCCCAAGGTGCCGCCCCAAGCACGGGCTTGGTGGGCTGGTGTCTGGAGCCGGCCCTGGCTTGTGGGGGCGGGGACTTGGTCTGTGCTGCTGGGAATGGGGCAAAACCAGCAGCGGGATGTGGGAGCTGAAGCCTCTGTGATAAATGAGAAACTAATGAAGTGGGAGCCATTACAAAGACTGCAGCGCTGTAGTGACATCTCTGCTCAGTCTCAGGTGTCCAGGAAAGAGGCAGTTCCCTGGGATCCAGGCCTGTCCCAGCCAGGACGGGGCTGCTGGGGAGTGTGAGAAATGGCCCCAGACTCCCCCAGGGCTGAGCTCTGCCCCTAACGCTCTGATTCTCTCTCCAGTGAATGTGACTCTGGATCCAGACACGGCTCATCATGACCTCGTCCTGTCTGAGGATCAGAAAAGTGTGAGATGGGAAGACACACGGCAGCGACTGCCCAACAACCCTGAGAGATTTGACGCTGCGCCGTGTGTGCTGGGCTGTGAGGGATTCACCTCAGGGAGACATTGCTGGGAGGTGGAGGTGGGGGATGGGTGATACTGGGCTGTGGGGGTGGCCAGAGAGTCTGTGGGGAGGAAGGGAAGGATCAGCCTCAGCCCTGAGGGGGGGATCTGGGCTGTGGAGCGATGGGGGGATCAGTTCCAGGCTCTCACCTCCCCTGAGACCCCCCTGCCCCTGAGCCGGGCCCCCAGCAGGATCCGGGTTTGTCTGGACTGTGACCGGGGGCAGGTGACATTTATCGATGCTGGTGACGAGGCCCCGATCTTCACTTTCCCGCCGGGCTCCGTCCCTGGGGGGAGAATCCGACCCTGGCTCTGGGTGGGGGGATCCCGGCTCAGACTGTGTCCCTGAGAGACACAGTTGAGGGGGGAACCAGAACTCAACCTCTCTTGCCTCGCACACCCCAGTCTCTATGACCCTGCAGGACTCCCATCTACCCAGCCTCTGGCTCCTCATCTCTATGGCCCCTGGAAGCGCCTCCCCCTCCCTCTCGGCAGCCCCAGGGATGAGAGGGGGGAAGAACCTCTGAAGCTGCAGGAGGGGCTCTGAGGGGCAGAGGTGGGGGCTGGGCAGGGGGCAGAACTAACAGCCGGGCAGGGAACAGGCGAAGGTGGGGGTGGCAGGGAAACAGCATGAATCAATCAGGGTTGGGGGGGTGGGGAGAAGCAGCAGCAGCAGGGAGTGTTTTGTATAGATCTGTGGGATTAGATCTCATGGGGGTCTCCCAGCCAGAGCTCCTGCCATTGTTCTCAGTAGCTGGGGATCTCCGGCCGTGCTGTGGTTATTAAAGCTCCTTCTCAGCTCCTTTTATTTTGCTACTTTCCAGCAACTTACTGTAAATAAAACATTACAAACAATTCTTCTTGTTTCTTCCACTTTAATGTTCCAGCTGCAAGGAATATTGAACCTCTGGGAAGAGAGTTTGGGTTTTACTGTGTGATGTGTCACTCTCCAGCCTGTGCTCTGCCTCTGTCCTGTGCAGACCCATGTCAATCAGGAATTGCTCATCTGTGCTCTGCGGAGAGGTGACTGGTTGCACAGGGTGCGGTCCATGAAGGGACTCGGGTGCTGCAATGCTGAGTGTCACAGTGCGTAATTTTTAGGCAGCGAGAAAATCACAGGGACAGCAGCACTGTGACCCTCAGAGCTGAGTCAGGGGTCTAAACTCCCTAGACAATCCATGGGCAACACAGGCACCTTACAATGCAATTCACAAAAGCCACCTCAGTAGGTGGGGAGCCATGTCAGCTAGCCAATGGGAGATGCCGACAAGGGGGAAAGGGGTGTCCTAAGCCACACCCCTCTCATGGATAGGTGCCTAAATCTGGGCTGCAGAGGAGTGTCTGTCTTTGATTAGCAACCCACAAACAGGAACCCACCGTCATAGGCGCCAGGTTATATGGGCTCCAGGTGCCCCGGCACCTGGAATATTTCAATTGAGAATGGTAATTACAGATACACAAAGTAAGAACAAGGCTGATTGAGAACTTATTCGAGTTTGATTGAAGGACAGTGACTCTGCATCTTTTGACAGGTGATGCCACCATCTGTGTTTTCATGGTTATAAAGCTTCAACTTTTTGAATCTCGGTGTCTAGTAACATTAAATCATTGGGGTCTGACGTGCTATTGATGGATCCTTCCATAATTTCCCGCAACTGTGAAAACTGAAATTGAGAACAATTGGAAGGAAATGCTAAACCCAGAGTTTTGTGCAATTGTGAAAATGTAACTCAATAAATATTGAAAAAATGCTTAAAACTAGCTGCAATACTATCTGTTAATTATGTATATATATATAAAGAATTCTGCCAAGCCTGACTATTCTTCCTTAGACACACACACTCTGCTCCTTCAAGGGCACCAGGATAGGGGGATGCCCCCTAGCCACATGGCTCCTGCACATAGGCAGCAGGTTTGTATAATTTTTGGTCTTGGGAAAGTCACTTCACCTCTGTGTGCCCTAGATCCCACCTGCCAAATGCAGCTAATGCTGACTCTGCCTCCTAAGCTGAATCCCTTCATAGCTATGTGGTGAGGGGGGAAACGGAGATACCAAGGTGAGTAGATTTGGGCTGAATTTCTCTACAGCCTGAGAGTTAGAGGCAGCTCCGAGCAGGGGGCAGGGGAGAGAGAGGGACTCAGGCCATCTCTGAACAGAAGGGGGTTGGGCTTCAGCCCCACATCTTCTGCCTCCCACCACACCCTGCGTGGTTCCTGCTGGAGTCCAGGGCTTCTCCTACCCACTCTGCCCAACCACCTGCCCAGCTACCACGGTCCGGGGCTTCTTCTCCCCACCCCTGGCCAGTGCAGCTCCTGCCGGGGTTCAGGGCTTTTCCTCCCTCCCCGCCCAGCATGGCTCCTGCCAGGGTCCGGGGCTTCACCTTCCCCTAATGGGCCACTACACCCATCCAGCGCGTGCGCCTAGGATCCCTGCAGCCTGCTGGGGCGAATTCAAAGGGCCTGGGGCTCCCAGCTGCTGCCACCACTACCAGGCACTGGCAGCTGCTGCGACTGGAGGCCCCGGACATCAGATGGTGGCTGCAGCCCCTAGTGAGAGCTCCCCGCACACCTGCTGCCCTCGGCCATTGGGCCCCAGCCCTCACCTGGGGGACAGGAGCTTGGTCTCCCTGCAGTCCCTGGTCTCTGCCTGGACTGACAAAGAGGGAGAAAATGGGGGCAGGGCCTTGCTGGGAGTGGTTGTGTTACAGGGGCACCTGCCCCACTAGGGCCCAGGCTGAGCTCCCAGCACATTCCACAGGCCCCTGAGCCACCATCAGATGGACTTTCAGCCTCGGTCCGTGTGGTGGGGGGGGAGACACTGGGTTACTGCCCTGGGGGAGCTGCTGGGGGAGGGAGGAGATTTACCTGCTCACAGACAATTTTAACAGTTCTAAAGATTCAACGTTTTTGACTCTCAGTGTCCAGTGTCATTAAATAGTTCTGGTCTAACCAAAATATTGTCTAATCCCCCCATAATTTCCCACAAACGTGAACATTTTAATTGGAATAAAATGCTTAAAACCCAGATTGTCATGCAGCTGTGAAAGTTTAAATCGATAAATATAAAAATTGCTTAAAATAAAGATTATCTGTCAAAATTATATATTATAAACAAAATTCTGCCCAGCCTGACTCACTCCTTAGACACCCAGCTCCTGCTCCTCCAGGTTCAGCCTAACAGGGCGATGCCTCAGTGACCCTCCCCACCAGCTCAGGGGCTGATTGCAGGCCTGGAGCCCTTTGGGGTTTTAATTACAGGCTGATTTCACTGAAAGTTACCTGGCACTGGTGTGATTGTACCTTTTTACACTAAAGCCTCCAGGAGTGAAATTGGTTGGGTCTTTCCTGCTCTGCAAACAGCAGGAGTCATTTTCAGGCAAGGAAACACCCCCTTGCTGCTGCAGGCAGGGCATAGTTTGAATTCAGGAAATTGAAACAAAGCCTGTTACCAACTGCCCAGAGGGAGCCATGGCTGCAGAGAACCCCATGGAAAGGCTCCAGGAGGAAGCGACATGTCCCGTCTGTCTGGAGTATTTCACAGAACCTGTCACTCTGGAGTGTGGACACCATTTCTGCCGAGCCTGCATCAGCCAGTGCTGGGAGGGATCCGATACAGCCGCCTCCTGCCCTCAGTGCAGAGAAACTGTGCAACAGAGAAACCTCAGGCCCAACAGGCAGCTGGTAAATATCCTAGTACTCGTCAAGCAGTTGAGTTTACAGGTGGCAAAAGGAGCAGGAGGGGACGGGGTGTGTGAGAGACACCAGGAGGCTCTGAAACTGTTCTGTGAAGCGGATCAAACCCCCATCTGTGTGGTGTGCGACAGATCCCGGGCTCACCGCACTCACACGGTGGTCCCCATCGAGGAGGCTGCCCAGGAGTACAAGGTAGGGAATTGCTGTGAAATTTAATGGGTTAACTTCTGGGGTTTAATGACAGGATAATTTCACTGAGAGTTCCCTGTCACGGGTGTGACTCATCATTCAGCCTGTAAAGTCTTCATTGTGCAGGAGATGCTGTAACAAAATTAATGATCTGGCAGCGCGGCAACAGAGGCAAAATATCAAATCTTGAAAGCAGGATCTGCCCACACCCCACAGAAGCGCTACTCACTCCATACCCCCCCTCTCTCCTTTGCTCTCACTCACGTTCACCGGTCTATGGCAGGAGGTTGGGATTCAGGTGGGGGTGCGGGCTCTGGGCTGGGGCCGAGGGGTTTGCAGTCGGGAGGGGGCTCTGGGCTGAGCCTGGGGCAGGGGGTTGGGAGCAGGAGAAGGCTCCAGGCAGGGGCAGAGGGTTGGGGAGCAGGTGAGGGCACAGGGTGCTGGCTCTGGGAGGAGGGTCAGGACTGGAGTAGGGGGTTGGAATGCAGGAGGGGGTGAGGGAAGCTGGCTCCAGCTGGGCGACACTGATTTACCTCAGGTGGCTCCCGGTCAGTAGAGCAGCGGGGCTAACACAGGCTCCCTGCCTGTCCCGACCCTGCGCCACTCCTGGAAGGGGCCAATGTGCCCCTGTGGCCCCTGGAGGGGAGCATGTGGTTACACACGCTGCCCCTCTCTGCAGGAACTACTCCCGCAGCTCCCATTGGCCACAGTTCCCCATTTCTGGCCAATAGGAGCTGCGGGGGCGGTGCTTGCAGGCAGGAGCCCTGTGAAGAGAACCCTGCCCTCACCCCAGGCTGCGGGGGCAAGCTGGCCCCTTCTGGGAGTGCCGCACAGCTGCCAGAGATTGCAATCGACTGGGAGAATCTCCAGGATCAACTAGTTCATCGCAATCGACTTGTAGGTGACCACTGGTCTAGCTAGACAAAAGGTGGGAAGGGAAACTGAGGCACAAAGCAGGGCAGCGAGTTGCCCACAGTTACCCAGCATGTCAGTGACAGAGCTTAGCATAGAGCCCAGATCTCCCCAGACCCAGTCCAAGGCCTGAATCACTTTGCCATGCTGCCATCTTAGCATCTGCCCCACCCAGTGATGAATTGTGTCTGTTAGGAGGGAGAGACGCCTTGATAAAGGTCCCAGGCCCACCAGGGAGAGGAGGTTTCTCACTGGGATTCTGAACTCCGGTGCTGCTCCACGAGGGGTTAAACTCAGATGCTGCCGGCCTGCACTAGAGGAGATCACTGGGCTAAACGCTGCGTGGGACCCCGAGCACCTTCAGTCCCACACAAAAGGGCTCCAGACAGCTCAGGTCCATACCAAGTACCACTGGGATTAAACTGAGTTGTAGCAAAACCAACTCCAGGCTAGAGCTGACCGGAGCCAGTCTGACCTGTTGTGTTGTGTACGTGGGCAAGGACCAGCCAGAGCTGTTCTGTTAGGCCCACCAGGCAGCCTTTTGAAATCTCCCAGAATGCACTGCTTCCGGGATCTTTACCAGGGAATGGGAGCGTGGGGACCTGCCCAGGGGGGATTTGCATGGAGAGGGGTTAGGACAGCACTGGGGCAACCCCCAACCCGTTCTTTATACAAATCTGCATCATGTGTAATTAGGGAGGTCACTGAGGCATCCCCAGAACATCGGCTATACCCACGCCTGCCTGCATGGGCCCGTCCTCACCAGTATCAGTCACCCTGTGTGGACCCTAACCACCGTTTTTTCCAGCGTGCCACCCGCCTGCATCATTCTGCATGAAGGTGCCACCCCAGCCCTGCCCCCACCCTCACGGGTGTCCTCCTGCATCCTCAGTCTCCTCCTCTCCCTTTTGTACCAGACAAAGCCACGTCCAGTGCTGAGTCCCTGCCGGACAGGGACAGTGCTGCACAAAACTGGACTGTGCAGCTTCAAACCAGACGAATGGCCTCCCGACATCTCACGAGTTTTGCCCTGGTGCTTAGATCATCTCTGCCCAACCAGTACAACCCCAGGGCTTCAGGGCTGAAATCCCAGCCCATATTGAAACCCAGGTGGCTTCTGAGATTTGTATAACTTTGTCTGTTAAACCTTCAAAAAACAGGTTTATTGATTCACCCACATATGACTCCAGTGCCCTATTATGCTCTGTACCATTAATCAATTCACAAATACCAGTAAAGCTTGGGTATAATTGAGATCTCTTGCTAATTACTAAAAACACTGAAGCAGAATTGGTAACGAGTCTGAATGTGACACTCTACTAGTTTCCATTAATGAGGTTTCATCACCTTGGTGGTCCTGATGTCGCAAAGCAATTAGAACCATAGTCATCTTGGGTTTCAGGTAGAAAAACACCCACTTCCAAGCACCTCTCAACTATCCAGATGAAACCTCCCAAATCATTTCTGTTTCTTCAGGAAAGAGTCCAGTCCCATTTGAAAACTCTGAGGGAAGAGAGAGAAAAGGTGCTGGGATTGAAAGCGACTGGAGAGAGGAATTGCCGGGAATATCTGTTAGGTGCCTGTTGTTATGAATCAGCTGTGGGACTGGCAGTGGGACGTCTGTTTGGAGGCAGACTCCTGTGTGGCCTACGTGAACATGGGCTTGTGTGTGTTTCTCCATGATCACGGATTGCTGGGTTTGATTCATGTGTAGACAAGCCCTAAGCTTTCATTTCCGTTGATGAGTAGCCCTTGTGGCTTGCCTGAATTCACACAAATATCTCCATGAAGTGCTTGTCCACTGGGTCTAGACATTTTGTGCATTTTTAAAACATTTGTTTCTTTTAACTCCCCTGACATCTCTGTTAGTGTAGTGCTGAGTCGTGCCTCCTGCTGCTCTGGGTCTGAATTTCCACAGACCATAAATAACAGAAGATGCTGACCATGACTGACAGAGAAACATCCCTTTCACAGAGATACAGGGGCGAACAGGAAGGTGTGAGAGAATCCCCTGCCTAGTACCCACAGGGTAGAGTCAAATGTCAAAAATCTTAGGATTTTCAATGAAAATCACCCTCCTGTACACTCAGCTCTCCATGAAAGGATCCTGGGCTCCGTCCATATGTCCCTGACCAACCCTTGCCCTATTTCATACAGAAACAAACGCAAACCGAGAGGCAGAAGATGGTGTCTGAATTTCAGCAATTGCAGCAGTTCCTGGAGGAACAAGAGCGACTCCTGCTGGCCCAGCTGGAGAAGTTGGACAAGAAGATTGTGAGGATCCAGAATGAAAATGTCAGTAAACTCTCCGAGCAGATTTCCCGTCTGAGTGAGCTGATCAGTGAGGTGGAGGGGAAGTGTCAGAAGCCAGCGAGTGAATTCCTACAGGTGAGACTGAATGAGAAACATAGGTGGGTGCTCCAGGACAGCCAGCTCTCCCCCTCAGTGCTACCCACTGTCAGACCTGCCGATGAACTCCTCCTCCTTCTTCCAGCACCATCTGCCTGCTGCAATCAGCTGTTCCACTGTGTGCAGGAGATGCTGGGAGGGAGAGGGAGGAGCGGGGAGGGAGTGTGCTCATGTTAGGATTCCCTCCCCACTTTGAACTCTGGGGGACAGATGTGGGGACCCATATGAAAGACCCCCTAATCTTATATTCCATCAGCTTAGGTTAAAAACTTCCCCAAGGCACAAATTCCTTTCCTTGTCCTTGCTGCCACCACCAAGTGATTTAAACAAAAATTCAGAGATGGGTCACTTGGAATCCCTATTCCCCCAAAATATCCCACCAAGCCACTTCACCCCCTTTCCTGGGGAGGCTTGAGAATAATATACCAACCAATTGCCTTTAATGTAAGTACAGACCAGACCCTTATCTTTAGGACACTAAAATCAATTGGGTTCTTTAAAGAAGAACTTGATTATAAAGAAAAAAGTACAAGAATCACACCTGCAAAATCAGGATGGAAGGTAACTTTACAGGATAATAAAAAGATTTAAAACACGGAGGACTCCCCTCTGGACTCAGCTTCATAGTTACAAAAACAGGAATAAAACTACCTCTTAGCATAGGGAAAATTCACAAGCTAAAACAAAAAAATAACCTAACGCATTTCCTTGCCTTAGTAAGAATTTTTGTAATCTTAGCTGGATCATTTCAGGTAGCTTTTCAGGAGATGTTGTACCTGCTTGGTCTCTCTCTCTATCAGGAGAGGGAACAAACAAACAGAGCCCAAACAAAACCTCCCCCAACCCACCAGATTTGAAAGTATCTTCTTTCCTTATCGGTCCTTCTGGTCAGGAGCCAACCAGGTTATCTGAGCTTCTTAACCCCTTAGAGGTAAAGCGATTCAGTACAGCTGCAAGGAGGTATTTTATGTTACTCTTTCCTTTATATTTATGTCAGCTCACAAGAGGAGGCGAGGAAGAGACAGGGTTGAGGTTGAGTGGGAGTGGGAAGAGTTGGGTTGGGGTGTGGCATTGGGGAAAGGTGTGGAGTGGAGGTGGGCCATGGGGTTGAGCACCCCCAGGGACAATTGGAAACCGGCACTCATCATTAGAAACATGCCAGATCCCCACAGAGGGAGTAGCGGGCTGCTGAATCATAAGCACTGGAGTCCAGCAGTCAGAGATCTCAGTGTAACACGGCATGTGCATTGCTGACCTCTGAGTGAGTATTATTCTTAGCAGAGTCACAGAGATATGAAAGATGGAAAAGCCCCATTAGCTCAGGGAATCAATGGCCCTGGGGCCAGGGCAGGGTCTCTTCCCCCATACTTCCTAAACCCCTTCCCTGGGATCCCCTGTGTGTGTGTGTCAGAGAGGACTGAAATTCTTTTGTCTCTCTCTCCTCTAGGATGTCAGAACCACCTTGAGCAGGTATGTGGCTCCCTCGCACTCCACAATGCTGGGAAAGAGCTTGATGATGAGGGTAGCACCAGTGGTGAGCTGCAGGCGGTTTGCACCGGTTTGCGCGAACCGGTAGTTAAATTCAGAAGCCCGTTTAGAACCGGTTGTTCCTGGAGGAACAACTAGTTCCAAAAGGACTTTTAAATTTAATAAAAGCTCTAGTGTTGCATCGCAGAGGAGCATGGACAGAGTCTGACAACCCATGTGATCATAAGCAGAGAGTTCTTTATTCATTTCCAGCATGCTCTTATATCCCATTATGGCAAGCAATCAGACAGTTGCTAATTGGTTAATTAAATATACACAGCCGCAGCTGTAACCCCATCCTAATTAACATCCTACACACCTGTTTGACTTATCATCCTATTTACAGTTAGCTGGCCGATGAGAGCGCGCCCAAGGTCAGCCCTTTATACACAATTCCCAGCGTTATCGGCTCGTCCCAGAAGCCTAAACAATCTCAGCATTTCACATTCTATTCCCAACACTTCCCCCCTCCACCCAAAATCAAAAAGGAGGGGAAAAAAAAGGGATAAAAACATTAGCAAAACATTTCCAACTTATAACAACATAACACCACAATCTATCACAAACCAAAATTAAAACTTTATAAAGCCAACCTATATAACCATGCAATTCTTAACATAACCCCAACAACACCAAACAAAAACAAAGCACAACAAATAAATGGTGTAAATTCTACAGGATTCCCCCCTACTCAATAGCACACCAACTTGTGGCAAACTTCTATTACCAAATCATCCCTCAGATGTCAGGCGATCAAACTGACACTGAGGGAGGGGGGGTCCTAGAAAAAACACAACATAAACCACATAAAACACAAAAGACAATTCTGGCCAGAAAAGAAACAAACAAACACCACAAAACAAAACAGAAAACACATAACATAAATTTAACTCTGTAAATAAATGCATGGTACTTAAAATGCTATGCAGCTAACACCAATTTTCTTAATATCTAAAAAACAAAACAAAACTACCCCTACTGGGCAAGCAATCATTACATACAATATACAAATACCCTTAGTACCATCAGGCAAAAAAGGAAAATTACATCATCAATTAAATCATTTACAATAATACAATTGCATCCTGACTTACTTCTAAATTCAAAGCTATTCACAGCTTAAGGGTTCTTACTATTAACTTCTACTTTTAAACCCAAAAAAAAAAATCACCACTTATATACCCTTAGCCTAATACAATTACAATTACATAGCACAATATACAATCTTCAACTAATGCAACAAAATTATTTATAACCAAACAATTGCAAACTAAATTCTTTGCCTAAATTTATTTACAAACATTTCAAAAACACCAAAAACTTTTCTCTTTAGCATCTTTACAAAATTCAACTGCTATTCCCTCCAGCAACCACAGAGTTAAGTTTGTACTCTGCCTAACATTACTCGCTAGTAGTTAATTACCTTTTCTATCAACTACACCCTCAAGGTTATCAACCAGTATTCCAAGCTTGTTGTCTGTTGCCCGCCGCCTGGGCCCGATCCTTTTTTCCTCTTCAAGTTCTCTATCTATTGCATGCCTGCCTGGGCCCGATCCATATTTCCTCTTGCTAAACCGTACTAGCCCCTACCTTTCTGGTATCTTCTGTGAACAACTATCTGTACTTTCCCACCGTGGGGGCTACATCAAATATCAAACAATCATACAACTGCCAATAATCAGTACATAATACAAAATTTACAAAAATCTAAAAAGGCTAACAAAAGCACTTTACATAAAGATATTTTGGGTCACATAAATTCAAAGCCATTCTCCCAAATTACCTAGATTTATGCCTACAACTCCCCCCTTTAAGGATACTCAACAAACCTTTAGGCCGAGCTTTCTCAAACTTTAAAAACAAAAAACAAATAGGCTCTAAAAAACAGGGTTTAGTGATGGGGGGGGGGGTAATATCATTTACAATCCAATTGTAAAATAAACCCCAAAATCCAATCAATACCACATTTTTTAGCAGGAGTCCCAAATCTTTTCCTGCCATTGTGCAATTCTTTGCTTCTTTACCAGGGTCAGTTCTGAATGTCCTTTTAGTCAGGAATTTATAGACATTGGCAATATCAATGATGTAAGTGTTTTTTCTTCTTTTACACCACCGTTGTGGTTCAACTTGTACGGGGGAAATTATCAGGACATCATCCTATACATTCAGGCAAAGCAAAAATTATCTCAGTCAATTAAATCATTCAGGGAGGATCAAACAAAAAGAATCCTGGCATAGCAAACAAGCAACTTTCCTCCAGGGGCCCAGGTTGTGTACATCGTGTGGCTCTTTCAGACATTCCATCCACCACTGCAGCAGACATCTCTGATACTAACACAGTTGCAATTGCTTCACTGCTACTGCTTGCAGCCTCAAATCCCGAATGAGCAGTGGTAACATCGTGGACTAGTTCAGGAAATAATATTTCAGGCACTGCTTCTAAAGGCTTTAAAATTTCAGCCGAGGTTTCCATAGGCGTTACAGTTTCTGCAATGATTTGTGCGTCAATTGCTGCAGCTGTAACAGGCACAAATGTTTTTTGAGCCCCAGAGCTTTCAATACTAAAAATGGGTGAGCCAGCATCTGCCAGCTGCACAGCTAAACTCTCTTGCTGCACTGGAGTTGAATAAAATTTATCACCGTTTGCAAGTTCCAATTTTCCAGATTCAAACAAATCCTTTTCCACTTCCGTCCTTAGCTCAAACTTGGTTTCCTTTCGCTGATTGTCATTTGAGCTTGTCGCAGTCAGTAGAAATGTTTGTTTTGCTTCCATAGGCTCCTCTTCGTCTCCCTTTCCACACACAGGCAGTTCTTGAGGACACATGTCGCTCTGTAGAGGGGCCCCATTTACAACTGCCCCTGGGCATTCTGATACTAGGTTAGATGGCGCATCTCCTACATCATTCTGCATGGGGGCCTCAGCTGCAACCGCTTCAGTGTGCTCTGATTCCAAGGTAAACACAGTATCTTCTACCTCTGTCGTCCCAGGTGCCTCAGTTACCCCACTCTGCATTGCATCCCCAACAAAAGCTTCCTGAGTGATCTGCCGCCCATCGGATCCCTGAAGCCGAGCAGTTCGGGTGGGCTTGCACAAAGTGATGTCCATAGCAAAGGCAGTTTGGGGAGGGCCAGTGGATCCAAACCCTCGAGACCCGCGGTCAATCGGGGTCGATCGGGGCACACATCCCTTGAAAGGTATTAACTGAGCAAGACGTGTACCAGCAGTTATAGTCACAGGGGGACAGAGGGCACGTACCATTATCCCAATATTCCCCGTATAGTCGGCATCAATAAGGCCAGGCAAAACAAAAATACCTTGTTTCGATGTCGACGAACGGCCAATCAAAAGGGCACTCAGTCCAAATCCTAATGGACCATCGGTGTTGGAAGGAAGAACTTGAACCTCGTCAGTCTCTAAAACTACATCTGTCGCTGTGGCCAAGTCCACTCCGGCACTGCCACGGGTTGCTCCGGTGAGGTGTTCCAGGCAGCCGGGTTGGCGGGTGGAGGCACTTGTGTCGTCGCGCTCCTCCGAGGGGCGCTCCGTGATCCGTTTCCCGGCAGCGGTGTTCCATCCTTCGTGTAACGCGCCCAACAGTCGGCGGCGCGATGTCCAAACTTATCACATCGTGTGCAAGCGCCAGTTGCAGCTTCAGGTGACACATCAGAGGCCCGCTGCCCATTTTGCATAGGGCAGTCCCGCCGGAAATGCCCGGGTTTTCCACAACCAAAACAGGGGCCGGCTGGCCGGGTCGGTCTTCTAGCCCCCCGCTGTCCCCCGAGCAGGGGTTGTAACGCCACGGCCAGTGCAGAGGCCTGTGCCTTAGCATGAATTGCCGCCTTATCCGTCTCCTCAAGCATAGCGGCCCTACCACATGCCTCAATCATTTCCATCAGGGTCGCAGTCTTGGGCAAGGTGGCTAATATACGGCGGCAAGTGGGATTTGCATTCTGGGTGGCAAGATCAAGTCCAACTGCAGTTCTGGCTTCTGGCGTCAGATTGGGAGATCTATCAATAGCCTCTCGAAGGCGATCCAAAAAGGTGGAATACGGTTCCGATGGGCCTTGTGTAATTTTAGCGTAGGGAGGGACCGGCTTTCCCATCTGGGGCACCGCTTTAAAGGCAGCCAAAGCTAGTTCCTGTGATTGCTGCAGGATCCGGGGCTCAAGGCGAGCTTGCAAGTGCGGGTCAACAAAGCGACCTGCTCCCAAAAACATATCAGCAGTGGCCAGGCGCCGAGGATCATCATCCGGTAAATCCAAATTGCGGACAAGAGCCAAGTCAACTCTCTTAGCCCAATCATCTTTCCACAACAGTTTCTGTGTAGGTGTAAGAAGCATATCAGCTAGCTTAATCGCATCGTACGGACACATTGCTTGGCCAACAAATACCTGTTCAATGATAGACTGTACATACGGATTATCTAGTCCATAAGCCATGATCGATTTCTGTGCCTCACGGATCAACTTCCAGTCCAAAGGGGCCCACCGTCTATGATTAGGGTGTTGAGGGTCTGGCGTAATCACCGGAAAGGCCTCGGGTGTTAGACCTTCAAGGATGGCTTCTCTTAAAACCCCATGCCAGTGCTGTACCGGATCCGGAGGGTCTCCAGTTGGAGGGTCCCCGGGGCCAGGCGGGGCGGGGGGGCGAGTTGAATGAAAGCACTTGTGAAGATGCGACCGCGATGATCCAGGTGGAAAACTTTCCAATTGGTCCAACTTATCACACATATGCTGCAGCTGTCGACCCTGGCGCTCCATCTCCTTATAGAAGGCATCAAACTGAGTAAACTGAGTAAACGTAGTCAAATCGGGATATGGGTTTGATGGCACACGTTCCACCCGAGCCTCCTCTGTCCCCCCGCAATCGTGGCACCCCCAGACCCCGTGGACACGGCATGGCTTTGGAGGGGGTGCATACGGCAAGGCTGTCTCCATAGGCTCGGGCGTATCGGGGGGTAACGGGACCGTAGCAGGATCAATCATGTCGGGGCCGATAGCCACATTGGAGGGTAGTGGGGCCGTAGCAGGGGCAACATCATCCATAGGGTAGGGGTTGGAAGCCAAAGGTATCACCGTGTCCTCACCACCGAAAAACTCTCTGGCTCCAACCGGCAACACAAAAGGCATTCCGGGCGTTGGGCGGCAAAGCTCAGAAAGGGCCGCCTGCACTCCTGCCTCGGCCGCGAGAGTTTCCACTATCTCCTTTGCCTTATTCCATACTGGATTCAGGGAGAAGGCCTCCTTATCGCCCCGAGCCACCGACTTCCAAAGTTCGGAGCCTAGCCGCTCCCAAACAGTTTTATCAAAAATTGTACTTGGTTGAACAGAAAGTCCCCTTCTCCGTCCCCACCGCAGCAGACGGGATAACTTATCAGAGGGGAGCTTCTCTCCCTGCCGCTCCGCGATGCGCATCAAATATTCATGCACCGTCCTTTCTTCCGCTGATGCAGCGGTTCCCATGTTAGCTGCTCACCTCTGGGCTGGGGTATGCCTCCCTTTTCAGACGCCCTGCGGCTTGCCGCTCGACACTGAGCTCAGGTGCGCCCCTCTTTTCGGACGCCCTGCGGCTCCTAGCCGCTCGACACTGAACTCAGGTGCGCCCTTCTCTTCGGACGCCCTGCGGCCGCTGCTCGACACTGAGCTCAGGTGCGCCCCTCTTTTCGGACGCCCTGCGGCTCCTAGCCGCTCGACACTGAGCTCAGGTGCGCCTTCCTTTCTCCTTTTCAGTTCAGGCCACCAACACTATCCTCATTCGATACGAATCACGTCGGGGTCACCATTTGTTGCATCGCAGAGGAGCATGGACAGAGTCTGACAACCCATGTGATCATAAGCAGAGAGTTCTTTATTCATTTCCAGCATGCTCTTATATCCCATTATGGCAAGCAATCAGACAGTTGCTAATTGGTTAATTAAATATACACAGCCGCAGCTGTAACCCCATCCTAATTAACATCCTACACACCTGTTTGACTTATCATCCTATTTACAGTTAGCTGGCCGATGAGAGCGCGCCCAAGGTCAGCCCTTTATACACAATTCCCAGCGTTATCGGCTCGTCCCAGAAGCCTAAACAATCTCAGCATTTCACATTCTATTCCCAACACTCTAGCAGCTCCCTACCCTTCCCCCAGCCCCAGCTCACCTCACTCCGCCTCCTCTTCTGAATGCTCCTCCGGTGTCTCCTCCCCCTCCCCAGCTTTCCACGAATCAGATGTTCGCGCGGGAAGCCTGGGAGGGCTGAGAAGAAAGCAGAGGCTTCCCGCAGGTGAGTTTGAGCTGGGGCTGAGGCTGGAGGGTGGGGGCGCCAGCGGGAGGAGGGCTCCAGGCGCCGCGCCAGCAGGCGAGGTCATGGCCGGACCCTGGCCCCCGGGGTCCAGCTGCGACCTCGCTGGGCAGGGCAGCACGGCACGGCTCCTGCCCCTACCCCCGGGTCCTGCCGCAAGCTCAGCTGGGTGGCGCGGTTCCTGCCCCGGTCCCCGGGGTCCGGCCGGGCGGCGCGGCTCCAGGCAGCACAGTAAGGGAGCAGGGAGGGGGTGTTGGATAGAGGGCAGGGGAGTTGGGGGGGTGGATTAGTGTCAGAGCGGTCAGAGGGCAGGGAACAGGGGAATTGAACGGGGGCAAGGGTCCCGGGGGGCCAGTCAGGAAGGAGCAGGGGTTGGATGGGGTGGTGGGGGGCAGTTAGGGGTAGGGATTCCAGGGACAGTCAGGGGACAGAGACAAGGGGTGGTTAGATGGGGCAGGGGTCCCCGGGGTTCCATCAGGAATGAGAGAAGGGGCTGGATGGGGTGGCAAGGGGCAGACAGGGGACAGGGAAGGGGGGTGGATAGGGCACGGGTCCCGGGGGGGGCTGTCAAGGAACATGGGGGGGTTGGATGGGGCAGGAGTCCCCTGGGGGGGGCATGACCCCATCCTGGGGTGAGGAGGAGGGAACCGGTTGTTAGTATTTTGGCAGCTCATCACTGGGTAGCACCGCATCTCCCCAGGGCTCTACAGCAAAATGTGTGGGGAGATCACATGTTGGATACAAATCTCTCTGATCAGCTTCATTCTGGGCTGCTCACCCTTGTACGGAAGACTCTGGAATTCTCCAGTCAGTGGGAAGGACTGACCTCAAGTATTTTGTAGAGATGTCACATCCCTGGGGGACTGGCTGCCTCAGGATTGTGGGGATGGACTATGGGCCTGTCACTGCTGGGGCCCTGGTCACTATTCAGCCCAGGGCAGCAGCGATCAAGAGCCTTTCCCCATCTGAGGGCTGTTTGGAGACCTGTGTGGAATGAGTTGGGGAAGGGGTTGTTGGTGTCTCAGTCTAGTTCCTAGAGGCAGATTTCTACAGCACTTCACCTGGGAACCTCCTGTCCCTCAGAGCATGGTGGCCAAGGAGCAAATTGGCCACAGAGACTCAATTCCCCTTTTGTCCCCAGAGCTGGTCTCTCCAGACCAGAGTTGAAGAATATTAATGATCTCTGAAGGGAAGGTTGCTTGGCCATGGCCTGTGAGGAACCTGCTCTGAGGCTGGGAGAAGTTGAGGAATTCTAACTCCAGGGCCATTAGAGCAGCGACTCGCTAGCCAGAACTTATAATGAGTCACACAGTAAAATATAATCACGTGAAATTGTTTCCCTCCAGGTGTGAGAAGGGGAAGTTCCAGCAGCCAGAGGAGATTTCTCCTGAACTGGAAGAGCCAGTCAGTGATTTCTCCCAGAAAACGATTGTGCTAATGGAGATTCTGGGGAAGTTCAAAGGTACCTAGAAGGGATCTAGGAATGGAAATTGGGATAAGCCTCTGAGAAGAGAATGGTGCTGATCAATTGGTTCACACTTAGATGATGCTGTTAAATTAAGAAATGACTCAAAGACTTTAAAGCCAGAAGGGACCATCATGATCATCCAGTCTGACCAACTGCACACTGCAGGCCACAGAACCTCACCCACCCACTCCTGCAATTGACCCCTAACCTCTGGACAAGTTACTGACGTCCTTAAATCATGATTTTAAAACTTCAAGTGTAACTGGTTGAGCACTCAGCAGTGCGGCGCCTCCTGCTGGTCAGTCAGGGAATTAGCTTTCCCGCTCCAGAGCGCCCACTGCTGGCCAGTTTCTCTCCTTCCTCAGGCCCCTCCATGTCCCTCCTGGACCTCAGTGCCCCTTCCCTTGGGGTTCTGCCCACAGCAGTACCCCCACACTCTGGGTCTCCTCTCCCAGGGGCATCCCAACCCTCTATACCCACCTTGACTCAGTGGTTACTGCCAGTCATCTAGCCCCCTTTCTCTGGGGCAGCCTGCAGTCTGCAATGTCCACTCATCATTAGCAAAGGGGTTGGACCTACTGCCTTTCTAACCCTAGTACCATCCCTGGCCCTTAACAAGGCCTCAGCCTGGGGACTTGCCAGGCCAGAGCTCCCCAGCTCTGCCTGCCCCACCCCAGCCCTGCTCTGTGTAAGGTACCTTGTGCTCTGCTCCCAGGCAGCCCTGCAGTGAGACTCTTGCCTGCCTAGCTCCTAGCCCTATGATCAGGGCCAGTTGTGACCTAATTGGGTGTGGCCCCAGCTGTGGCTGCCTCCCCAGTCAGCCGACCTCAGCTGCTTTTCACCTTTTACCTCCTTTTATCCCAGGAACAGGGTAACTGCCCCACTACACAAGTTACAGAGAATCCACCACTGACTCCAGGTTAAAACTGCAACTGACCCGTGCCCCAGGCTGCAGAGGAAGGAAGGAAAAAAATCCCCCGGCTCTCTGTCTATCTGATGTGGGGGGAAATTCCTTCCCCACCCCAGATATGATGGTCAGTTGGATACCGAGCATTTTGGCAAGACCCAACAGCCAGACACGTGGCAAAGAACTCTCTATAGCTCAGAGCCCTCCCCGTCTACTGCCCCATCACCAGCCATGGGGCACATTTCTCAAAGGTGGATCCAGCCCATCACTGAATTGTGGTCCCGTTTGCAGCCAGTTTGGGGCAAATGGGCTATAGGGAAGGAGAAAGCCCCTCCCCACCAGCGAGGGATCCCTCCAGCACAGGCGCCTCTTGTGCCTCCTCCCCAGCAGCTGCAGGCACAAGGCGTGTTCCTGAGAGGGCTGGGAATGGGGTCGGGGTGGTGATGGCGGGTGGAAGAGGGAGGGGGTGGATGAGGGACAGAGGGACGTGGGCCATGTAAAGCTGGGCCTCTGACACTCTGCACAGTGGCCTAAACACTCGGGGGCCATTGTCCTAGGGATGTAGCTCTGGCTGGCTTCAGAACTTCCTCTGCTTGTGCCAAGGTCTGCACCGGCCCCTGCAGGCACTGAATAGTGGAGTCACAAATGGCCCCTCCCCTCTCTCCTTTTGTGGGTACAAGGGTGAATCTGGTCTATGGAGCCAGTCTTCCTCCGCCTCAATGTCCACATGGATAA
This sequence comes from Mauremys mutica, assembly GCF_020497125.1. Classification (NCBI taxonomy): domain Eukaryota; kingdom Metazoa; phylum Chordata; order Testudines; family Geoemydidae; genus Mauremys; species Mauremys mutica. The sequence continues at coordinate 22,580,072 of NC_059083.1, read as the reverse complement.
AATGATTTTATTATTATTCCTATTTTTGCCTATGGATGACGAGGCCCCATCATGCTCCTCTCTGTGGAGACACTGAGTAGACAGACCCAACAGCTCACAATTAGAGCCAGGATTTCACAAACTCTGAACATCCAGTTGATGTCAAAGGGACCAAAGTGGGTAAAGTTACTTTTATGCCAAAGTCTTTGCAGGCTCTGGGTCTAGGTTACGACAAAAGGCAGAGAGTGAATGAGACAAACCAACTGGAGTCTGAAGGGAGGGAGGGGATGAGGAGGGAAAAGTAAATCTCTTACAGATTGTGTGTCCTGGGATAGTTGTGAGGCTGCAAGGCTGCTGGCTCCATTGCTGAGAGATGCCTGATTGAGAGGGGAAATAGATTTCAGACCTTTTTATATTAAATACCTGAGTGTGTCTCTGGGCCTCTCTGTCTGTTTCTCTGTCATAATTATAAAACAGTTTCAGAGTGGGGAATATGAAAGTCTGAAATCTCACCTCTCTTCTCCTTTCTCCCCCAAGACACTCTGCCGCCTGAATTGGAGAGAAAAAGAGGAGAATTCTTTGGAGCACACAGACAGGGTGAGTTTGCGGGTGAAGATTGCCTTTAAATTATGAGAAAATTCCAGAGAAAACGTCTTCATGAGATTGTAGCTAAAGTTACCAACCAAACTGACAGCGACCATGACACATACAGCCTAAAAATAACACATTAAACGGTAAGGCGATCCAGGAGCCCATGTCTCCCCCCCCCCACACACACACTTTTAAAGGTGGGATGACCAGAACACTTTTTAGCATGGGCATAGTTTGGGGAAAGAGGGCCACATTGCCTTGGGCAGGTGTGGAGCATCGCAGGCAGTATCTGTGCTTAGGGCAGGGCAGCTGAGCAGCTCCTATCTATTGTGATAAACTCAGGACAGACAGTTGCAAGAGTGGGGTAGGAGTCAGTCCCAGAGGGTTAAAAGACCCTCCTCCTTATCAACTGGGAGGCAACTACAGGTCAATCGGGTTAAGCTGAGAAAGGGTTACCAAGGTAGCAAATTAGAATCAGCTGAGGGGGAGCAGAGGGAGAAGGAGCCCGGCTGCCAGGAGTGTTGGAGCAGCAAGGCAGCGAGCCTCTCCAGGAGGAGTGGCAGTACGCTCTCCCACAAGGCAGGGTAAAAATACCTTAAACAAGACTGGTGGAGAGACAGGGAACAGACTTCCCCTGAGTCCTAAGGGGGACTGCATTACCCAAGCCTGTCTCACCAGGGCTAAAAACAGCAGAGGCTGGGGAGACTGAGAAGGTACTTTGCCACACATGGTGTCAAGTGTGGGATGTGAGTGAGACTTCGTGGCAAACCATCTCGGGGCAGGGTAAAGCACCCCCTAAAAAATAAAAAAAATAAAAACATATGGAAGATGTAGTGAAGGCATTGGTGCAGGCCACTGCGGCCCAACAAGAAGCTACCAGGGTGCAGATGGCTGCCCAGCAGGAGGCGGTGCGAATACAGCAGGAGACAAATCAACTCCTGATGAGCCAGGCAGCTCAGGATCGAGCCACCTTGCATGAGGTTGTGAACCAGCTAAAGGCCCTGACCACCCTAACGCACGGCCCCCATGGGACTCGGCCCCTGCACGCAAGCCACTACTTACAGAAGATGACGATGGATGATGACGTGGAGGCATATCTCCTTGCGTTTGAGAGGACGGCCCAGCGGGAGGCCTGGCCCCAAGACCAGTGGGCCAGTATCCTGGCACCTTTTCTGTGTGGGGAGGCACAGAAAGCATATTTTGATATGACAACAGAAGCAGCTTCAGATTACTTCCAGCTAAAGGCGGAGATCCTGGTGAGGTCGGGCGTGACGACAGCTATAAGGGTGCAGAGGTTCCATGAGTGGAAATACCGAGTCAACAAAGCCCCGAGGTCCCAGCTGTTTGACCTGATCCATCTGGCCAGGAAGTGGCTGTGCCCCGAGAGCCGCCGGCCCGAGGAAGTCGTGGAAACCATAGTTGTGGACAGGTACATGAGAGGGCTACCGCCGGACATACGAGGATGGGTCAGTCAAAATGATCCCTCCTCCTATGATGAGCTAGTTGCCCTCGTAGAGAGACATCTAGCAGTGCAGGAACTCTCTCGGACCACTGGGGAAGGGAGGTGCCAGAATAGGAGGCAAGTCTATGTACCAAGGGCCCGAGTTGCCGTAGCTCCGGGCCGAACTATGGCAGGGAAGAAGGAGGACGAAGAGCGGCCAGAGTAGTCGGAGGGACTTGGGGACTGGGAGAGAAAGACTCGGGGGGTAAGGGCTCACAGCCCAAAAAATAAGGGGCTGCCCCAAGGAGGGTACCGATGCTATGCATGTGGAGAGATAGGGCATATAGCTGCCCAATGCCCAAACCTAGAGGAGCCCATGCAATGCGACCTGGGAAATCTAGAAGAGTCATGTGACCTGATAAGTCTAGTAGGGGTAGCGATGGTCCCTCATAGATATACTAGGCAAGTTAAAATGAATGGTATAAAGACCACCGCGTTAGTAGACTCAGGAAGTGCAGTCACGCTGGTCTCGGGAAAGCTGGTCGGGTATGATCAACTATCCCGGGCCAAGCGCACAGGAATATCCTGTGTCCAGGGGGATGTCAATTACTACCAGACCATCCCAGTGAAAATAGAAGTCCGGGGAAACCCCACTAAGGTAATGGTAGGGGTGGTCCGAAAACTCCCCTACCCAGTCCTCATAGGACGAGACTTCCCAGGGTTTGGCAGTCTACTTCCTGGAGGGGAGTCAGAAGAAGATAACACCCCAGAGAGCAATGGGATGGCCTCGATAGTTAGCAACCCCCCAGCCTTCCAAGAATTTGCCCAGGATTTATTCTTGCCCCCTGGGAAGACCAGGAAGACTCGGCGAGAAAGGAGGGCAGATAAGAGGAGGGGAATGAGAATCTTGACCCAGAACCAGAAGCCTATACTCGTAGGGGAGAGAGTTGGCCCGACTGACAAGGGGACTAGGCAGGAGGTTGGGGAGCCAGCAGCCGGGCCCAGTTCCCCAGGGACCTCCCTTGAGGGGGAGGGGGAAATAGAACCCCCTGAGTTTGGGCAAATTGGACCTTCACTAGAGAATTTTGGACAGGATCAGGCCAATGATCCAGTATACCAGAACATTCGCAAAGAAGTAGTGGAGGTGAATGGGCTCCCTGTGGAAGGGAGAGCCAAGGGCCCAGGGCCGTATTATATGATCAAGAAGGATCTGCTGTACAGAGTAGTCCGTATCCAAGAGCAAGTCGTGGAACAGCTCCTAGTACCACAGAAACATCAGAGGGGCATGATGGAGCTAGCCCACAGCCATCTGTTCGGGGGACATCTAGGGGTAGATAAAACCCTGGATCGAATTCTGCAGAGGTTTTTTGGCCTGGAATATATGCGGCGGTCCGACGATATTGTGCCTCCTGTCCGGAATGCCAGTTACATGGGCCCTGACCACGCTTAAGGGAACCTTTGGTACCTCTCCCGATTATTGAAGTCCCCTTTGAGTAAATAGCTATGGACCTAGTAGGGCCGTTAAAAAAAATCAGCCCTAGTCCATCAGCACATACTGGTGGTGCTAGATTATGCCACCCGATACCCCGAGGCCATTCCCCTACGGAACACTACGTCCAAGACCATAGCTAAAGAATTAATCCAAATTTTTGCTAGAGTGGGAATACCCAAAGAGATCCTGACGGATCAAGGAACACCCTTTGTGTCTAAATTAATGAAGGATCTATGTGCAATGCTCCACATACGGACCCTAAGGACATCAGTCTATCATCCGCAGACCGATGGCCTCGTCAAGCATTTTAATAGAACATTGAAGAACATGATACGAAAGGTGGTGAGCCGGGATGGGAGGAACTGGGACACCCTGCTACCGTACCTAATGTTTGCGATCAGGGAGGTGCCTCAGACTTCAACTGGGTTTTCCCCGTTCGAACTGTTAAATGGTCGCCACCCCCGCGGCATACTGGACATTGCCAAAGAAAGTTGGGAAGAACAGCTGAACCCAGGGAAAAACCTCATCGAGCATGTGTTGCAGATGAAAGACAGGATAGCCCAAGTCACTCCCATAGTGCGGGAACACATGGAGAGGGCACAAGGGGTCCAACAAACATACTACAATCGCCAAGCGACGATCCGAAAATTCCAGGTGGGAGATCGTGTGATGGTACTCGTACCCACAGCGGAGAGCAAGCTCCTGGCCAGATGGCAGGGGCCATACGAGATAATAGAAGCTATTGGAGAGGTCAATTACAAAGTCCAACAGCCCGGACGCCGGAAGCTGGAACAAATCTATCATATAAACCTGTTGAAACCTTGGCAAGACAGAGAAGCTCATGTGGTCACTATAGGGTGACCTCCTCCCGAGAGCAACCTGCCTAGCCAAGTGGGAATATCCCCAGAATTGGCCCCTGACCAACGAGCGGAGGTGATCAACATGATCGAACGCAAGCAGGACGTGTTCTCAGAAAAGCCAGGCAGGACTACTGAGGTTCACCATCACATCCTCACAGAGCCTGGAGTGAAGGTGAATGTCAAGCCATACCGGATCCCAGAGGCAAAAAGAGAAGAGATCAAGACAGAAGTCAGGCAAATGTTGAAGTTAGGGGTCATTGAAGAGTCTCATAGCCAATGGTCAAGCCCAGTGGTCCTAGTACCTAAACCGGATGGCAGTATGAGATTTTGCAATGACTTTCAGAAACTGAATGAGGTGTCCCAATTTGATGCGTATCCTATACCCCAGATAGATGAGTTAATTGGCCGACTGGGGAAAGCACGATTTTTGTCCACCCTTGACCTGACTAAGAGTTATTGGCAAATTCCCTTGGCCAAGGCCGACAAAGAGAAGACGGCCTTTTCAACACCAGAGGGACTGTATCAATACACTGTCCTCCCTTTTGGTTTACATGGGGCTCCTGCAACCTTCCAATGGCTCATGGACAAACTGTTGCGCCCACATGGCAGGTATGCGGCCACCTATCTTGATGACGTCATTATACATAGTCCAGATTGGGAGACGCACTTGGGGAAGGTAGAAGCACTCCTGGACACCTTGAGGAAGGCGGGGCTGACTGCAAATCCCTCCAAATCCCTCCATATGCGCTAGCAGAAGTCAAATACCTTGGGTATATAGTGGGGAGGGGCGTGGTGAAGCCCCAACTCAACAAGTTAGAGGCAATACAGAATTGGTCCCGACCTGTCCAGAAGAAACAGGTCAGAGCATTCCTGGGGCTGGTGGGGTACTACAGGTGGTTCATCCCCCACTTCGCCACCAGGGCATGCCCGCTAACTGACCTAACGAAAGCCCGTGGCCCGGACATAGTGAGATGGTCTAGCGCAGCTGAGGAGGCTTTTGCAGATCTGCGGACCGTGCTCTGCACCGACCCAGTGCTGATAGCTCCGGACTGGGAGAAGGAGTTTATCTTGCAAACGGATGCCTCTGAGGTTGGGTTGGGAGCGGTGCTTTCACAACTGGTTGGAGCAGAAGAACACCCAGTCCTGTTCCTCAGTAGGAAACTCCTGCCCAGGGAACGTAAATATGCCGTAGTAGAGAAGGAATGCCTGGCCGTAAAGTGGGCCATAGAAAGTCTTCGCTATTACCTACTCGGACGGAGGTTTACCCTTGTCACGGACCATGCTCCTCTGAAGTGGATGCACCAAAACAAAGAGAAAAATGCAAGAGTAACAAGGTGGTTCCTGTTGCTACAACCCTTCCACTTCAGAGTACAACATAGGTCCGGAAGCAAGCATGGCAACGCGGATGGCCTTTCAAGGGTACACTGTTTGCCGACCCAAGTAGCCCAATCCTGTAGTGTTGAGCGGGGGGTGGGGGTGATATGTGATAAACTCAGGACAGACAGTTGCAAGGGGGGGTAGGAGTCAGTCCCAGAGGGTTAAAAGGCCCTCCTCCTTATCAACTGGGAGGCAACTACAGGTCAATCGGGTTAAGCTGAGAAAGGGTTACCAAGGTAGCAAATTAGAATCAGCTGAGGGGGAGCAGAGGGAGAAGGAGCCCGGCTGCCAGGAGTGTTGGAGCAGCAAGGCAGCGAGCCTCTCCAGGAGGAGTGGCAGTACGCTCTCCCACAAGGCAGGGTAAAAATACCTTAAACAAGACTGGTGGAGAGACAGGGAACAGACTTCCCCTGAGTCCTAAGGGGGACTGCATTACCCAAGCCTGTCTCACCAGGGCTAAAAACAGCAGAGGCTGGGGAGACTGAGAAGGTACTTTGCCACACTATGTAGTGCCCCTGCCCGCAGCACCAATCTCTCCCTGGTGCTGGCCTCTCTCAGTGGCGCCACCCCTGCTCTCTTTCCCTGAGGCCCTGCCCCCTGGCCAGGCCAGAAGCCAGAACCAGGCTGCCATCCAGGGACTGCAATGGGGAGCCCTGGATCCTCCACCTGCCCAGGGTGGTGCACCCCGGAGAGTGGGGACATGGGCTGGGGACTGCTGTCAAAGGCCCATGGACCCATGTCCAGGGCAGGTGGAGTGTCAGGGGCTCTCCATAGCGGGCAAGTCTCCCAGCCTGGCCAGGGGGCAGGGCCTCAGTCAGGACCACGGAGGGGGTGGGGACACAAAAAGAGTCCTGACACCACCCTTAGTGCTGAGTTCATGCCCATTCTGATGAACAGAAACACTGTTAACTGAGTCACACGCGAACAGAGCTCTCTGCCACACAGGGCCGGTTCCAGACACCAGCCTACCAAGCACGTGGTTGGGACGGCACCTTGGGACGGGGCGGCGCTCGGGGTTTATTTTTGGTTTTTTTGGTTTGGCCAGGCAACGCTTGGGGGGAGGGGGTCGGACTTGGGCGGCGCGACGTGACACTCGGTGCAGCGGGGACTTGGGCAATACGACACACGGGTGCGGGGATTTGGGTGACGCGACGCTCAGGGGGGCAGGGATGTGGTTGGCACGACGTTCGGGAGGGGTGGGGGGCTTAGGCAACATGGCACTCGGGGGGTGGGGACCTGGGTGGCGTGGTGCGGTGCTCGGGAGGAGTGGGGGGCTTGGGCGATACGACACTCGGGGCAGGGCCGGCTCTAACCTTTATGCCGCCCCAAGCAAACAAAAAGAGCGCTGCCCTGCCCCTGTGAGCGCTGCGCCGCTGAACCCCTCCCCGAGTGTCGCACCGCCCAAGTCCCCGCCCCCCCGAGCGTCACGTCGCGCCGCACAAGTCCCCGCCCCCACCCGAGCATCGCGTCACGCCTCCTAAATCCCCGTCCCCCCGAGCGCCGCGCTGCCCAAGCCGTCCGCCCCCCCAAGCGTCGCGTCGCGCCGCCCAAGTCCTGCCCCCTCCCCCTAGCGCTGCCCGGCCAAACCAAAAAAACCAAAAACAAACCCCGAGCGCCGCCCCCTCCCAAGGTACCGCCCCAAGCACGTGCTTGGTGGGCTGGTGTCTGGAACCGGCCCTGGCTCGGGGGGGCAGGGACTTGGGCAGCGCAATGCGGTGCTCGGGAGGGGTGGGGGGCTTGGGCAGCACGGCGCTCGCGGGGGTGGGGATTTGGGCGCTGCAACGCTCGGGGAGGGGTCGGGCGGCGCTCTTTTTGTTTGCTTGGGGCGGCATAAATGTTAGAGCCGGCCCTGCTGCCACATCCCTCTGCTTCACCGCGGTGCAGGGGATCTCCCCATCGCTCTTCTCCAACATCCTGCCTTTCCTCTGGGCAGCGCTGGGCTCCCCCATTGGGGCTCCCTCACTGCTCACTGCTTCCTGGATTGGGGAGATGCTCTTCCTGTGAGACTGGCAGCTCCTCCTTTCCCTCTAGGCTGGAGATGGTGCTACCACCTACTGTATGGTTTTAAGCAGCTCCTCCCCAATGCTGCACCTTCCTCTCTGTTCCCTGGCCTGGGACTGGAGGCTGCATTAGGGGAGGGAGCTTCCCTCTGCGGTATAAAGCTGGTACCTGCCACTTCTGCTCCCTCAATAAAAGCTTCTGACGCCTTCCTGGCTGTGTCTGTGCTGCTGGGAATGGGGCAGCACCAGCAGCAGGATGTGGGAGCTGAATCCTCTGTGATAAATGAGAAACTAATGAAGTGGGACCCATTACAAAGACTGAGGAGCTGCAGTGACATCTCTGCTCAGACTCAGGTGCCCAGGACAGAGGCAGTTCCCTGGGATCCGGGACTGTCCCAGCCAGAACGGGGCTGCTGGGGAGCGTGAGAAATGGCCCCAGACTCCCCCAGGGCTGAGCTCTGCCCCTAACACTCTGATTCTCTCTCCAGTGAATGTGACTCTGGATCCAGACACGGCTCATCCCGAACTCGTCCTGTCTGAGGATCAGAAAAGTGTGAGATGGGAAGACACATGGCAGCGACTGCCCAACAACCCTGAGAGATTTGACACTGCGCCGTGTGTGCTGGGCTGTGAGGGATTCACCTCAGGGAGACATTGCTGGGAGGTGGAGGTGGGGGCTGGGCAATACTGGGCTGTGGGGGTGGCCAGAGAGTCTGTGAGGAGGAAGGGAGAGATCAGCTATAGCCCTGAGGTGGGGATCTGGGCTGTGAGGTGGTTGGGGAATCGGTTCCAGGCTCTCACCTCCCCTGTGACCCCCCTGCCCCTGAGCCGTTTCCCCAGCAGGACCCGGGTTTGTCTGGACTGTGACCGGGGGCAGGTGACATTTATCGATGTTGGTGACGAGGCCCCGATCTTCACTTTCCCGCCGGGCTCCGTCCCTGGGGGGAGAATCCGACCCTGGTTCCGGGTGGGGGGATCCCAGCTCAGACTGTGTCCCTGAGACACACAGTTGAGGGGGGAACCAGAACTCAACCTCTCTTGCCTCGCACAGCCCAGTCTCTATGACCCTGCAGGACTCCCATCTACCCAGCCTCTGGCTCCTTATCTCTATGGCCCCTGGAAGTGCCTCCCCCACCCTCTCGGCAGCCCCAGGGATGAGAGGGGGGAAGAACCTCTGAAGCTGCAGGAGGGGCAGAGGGGCCCTGAGGGGCAGAGGTGGGGGCTTGGCAGGGGGCAGCACTAACAGCCGGGCAGGGGGCAGGCGAAGGTGGGGGTGGCAAGGACACAGCATGAATCAATCAGAGTTAGGGGGGTTGGGGAGAAGCAGCAGCAGCAGGGAGTGTTTTGTACAGATCTGTGGGATTAGATCTCATGGGGGTCTCCCAGCCAGAGCTCCTGCCACTGTTCTCAGTAGCTGGGGATCTCCTGGCCATGCTGTGGTTATTAAAGCTCCTTCTCAGCTCCTTTTACTTTGCTACTTTCCAGCAACTTACTGTAAATAAAACATTACAAACAATTCCCTTCTGGTGTGATTGTACATTTTTACACTAAAGCCTCCAAGGGTAAAATTGACTGGGTCCTTCCTGCTCAGCAAACAGAGGGAGTCATTTTCAGGCAAGGAAACACCCCCTTGCTGCTGCAGGCGGGGCATAGTGTGAATTCCGGAATTTGAAACAAAGCCTGTTACAAACTGCCCAGAGGGCGCCATGGCTGCAGAGAACCCCATGAAAAGTCTCCAGGAGGAAGCGACATGTCCCGTCTGTCTGGAGTATTTCACAGAACCTGTCACTCTGGAGTGTGGGCACAATTTCTGCCAAGCCTGCATCAGCCAGTGCTGGGAGGGATCCGCTACAGCCACCTCCTGCCCTCAGTGCAGAGAAACTGTGCAACAGGGAAACCTCAGGCCCAACAGGCAGCTGGCAAATATCCTAGAGCTCGTCAAGCAGTTGAGTTTACAGGCGGCAAAAGGAGCAGGAGGGGACGGGGTGTGTGAGAGACACCAGGAGGCTCTGAAACTGTTCTGTGAAGAGGATCAAACCCCCATCTGTGTGATCTGCAGAGAGTCCCGGGCTCACCGCGCTCACACGGTGGTCCCCATCGAGGAGGCTGCCCAGGAGTATAAGGTAGGGAACTGCTGTCAAATTTAATGGGTTAACTTTTGGGGTTTAATTACAGGCTAATTTCACTGAGAGTTCCCTGTCACGGGTGTGACTCATCATTCAGCTCTGTAAAGTCTTCATTGTACGGGAGATGCTGTAACAAAATTAATGGTCTGGAAATGTGGCAACAGAGGCAAAATATCAAATCTTGAAAGCAGGATCTGCACCCCCCGCCCCAGAAGCACCGCTCACTCCATACCCCGCCTCTCTCCATTGCTCTCCCCCACCCTCACTCACGTTCACCGGTCTGTGGCAGGAGGTTGGGATTCAGGTGGGGGTGCAGGCTCTGGGCTGGGGCCGAGGGGTTTGCAGTCTGGGAGGGGGCTCTAAGCTGAGCCTGGTGCAGGGGGTTGGGGAGCAGGAGAGGGCTACAGGCTGGGGCAGAGTGTTGGGGTGCAGGTGTGGGCACAGGGTGCTGGCTCTGGGAGGAGGGTCAGGGTTGAGTAGGGGGTTGGGGTGCAGGAGGGGATATGGGATGCTCGCTTCAGCTGGGCAGCACTGACTTACCTCATGTGGCTCCCGGTCAGTAGTGCAGCTCAGTAGTAAAGCGGGGCTAACGCAGGCTCCCTGCCTGTCCCAACCCTGCGCCACTCCTGGAAGGGGCCAATGTGCCCCTGTGGCCCCTGGGGGGGAGCATGTGGCTACACATGCTGCCCCTCTCTGCAGGAACCACTCCCGCAGCTCCCATTGGGCAGAGTTCCCCATTTCTGGCCAATGGGAGCTGTGGGGGGCGGCGCTTGCAGGCAGGAGCCATGTGAAGAGAACCCTGCCCTCACCCCAGGCTGTGGGGGCAAGCTGGCCCCTTCTGGGAGTGCCGCCCGATCGACTGGGAGAATCTCCAGGATCAACTAGTTGATCGCAATCGACTGGTAGGTGACCACTGGTCTAGCTAGACAAAAGGTGGGAAGGGAAACTGAGGCACAAAGCGGGGCAGCGAGTTGCACATACTCACCGAGCATGTCAGTGACAGAGCTTAGCATAGAACCCAGATCTCCCCAGACCCAGTCCAAGGCCTGAATCACTTTGCCATGCTGCCATCTTAGCATCACCCCACCCAGTGATGAAGTGTCTCCGTTAGGAGGGAGAGACGCCTTAATAAAGGTCCCAGGCCCACCAGGGAGAGGAGGTTTCCCACTGGGATTCTGAACTCCTGTGCTGCTCCACGAGGGGTTAAACTCAGATGCTGCCGGCCTGCACTAGAGGAGATCACTGGGCTAAAGAGTGTGTGGGGCCCCGAGCACCTTCCGTCCGCACACAAAAGGGCTCCAGACAGCTCAGGTCCATGCCAAGTACCACTGGGATTACAACTGGGTTGTAGCAAAACCAACCCCAGGCTGGAGCTGACCGGTGCCAGTCTGACCTGTTCTACTGTGTACATGGGCAAGGACCAGCCAGAGTGGTTCCATTAGTCCCACCAGGCAGCCTTTTGTAATCTCCCAGAATACACTGCTTTCGGGATCTTTACCAGGGAATGGGACCATGGGGTACCTACCCAGGGGGCATTGCCATGGAGAGGGGTTAGGGCAGCACTGGGGCAACCCCCAACCCGTTCTTTATACAAATCTGCATCATGTCTAATTAGGGAGGTCATTGAGGCATCCCCAGAACACGGGACACCCTCACAGCTGCCTGCATGGGCCCGTCCTCACCAGTATCAGTCACCCTGTGTGGACCCCACCACTGTTTTTTCCAGCGTGCCACCCACCTGTATCATTCTGCATGAAGGTGCCACCCCACCCCCACTCCCACGGGTGTCCTCCTGCATCCTCAGTCTCTTCCTCTCCCTTTTGCACCAGACAAAGCCACGTCCAGTGCTGAGTCCCTGCTGGACAGGGACAGTGCTCCACAAAACTGGACTGTGCAGCTTCAAACCAGACGAATGGCCTCCCAACATCTCACGAGTTTTGCCCTGGTGCTTAGACCAGCTCTGCCCAACCAGTGCAGCCCCAGGGCTTCAGGGCTGAAATCCCAGCCCATATTGAAACCCTGGTGGCTTCTGAGATTTGTATCACTTTGTCTGTTAAACCTTCAAAAAACAGGTTTATTGATTCACCCACATGTGACTCCAGTGCCCTGTTATGCTCTGTACCATTAATCAAGTCACAAATACCAGTAAAGCTTGGGTATAATTGAGATCTCTTGCTAATTACTAAAAACACTGAACCAGAATTGGTAACGAGTCTGAGTGTGACACTCTCCTAGTTTCCATTAATGAGGTTTCATCACCTTGGTGGTCCTGATGTCGCTAAGCAATTAGAACCACAGTCATCTTGCGTTTCGGGTGGAAAAACACCCACTTCCAAGCACCTCTCAACTATCCAGATGAAACTTCCCAAATCATTTCTGTTTCTTCAGGAAAGAGTCCAGTCCCATTTTAAAACTCTGAGGGAATAGAGATAAAAGCTGCTAGTATTGAAAGCGACTGGAGAGAGGAATTGCCGGAATATCTGGTAGGTGCCTGTTGTTATGAACCAGCTGTGGGACTGGCAGTGGGAGGTCTGTTTGGAGGCAGACTCCTGTGTGGCCTACATGAACATGGGCTTGTGTGTGTTTCTCCATGATCACGGATTGCTGGGTTTGATTCATGTGTAGACAAGCCCTAAGCTTTCATTTCAGTTGATGAGTAGCCCTTGTGGCTTGCCTGAATTCACACAAATGTCCCCGTGAAGTGCTTGTCCACTGGGTCTAGACATTTTGTGCATTTTTAAAACGTTTGTTTCTTTTAACTCCCCTGACGTCTCTGTTAGTGTAGTGCTGAGTCCTGCCTCCTGCTGCTCTGGGTCTGAATTTCCACAGACCATAAATAACAGAAGATCGTGACCATGACTGACAGAGAAACATCCCTTTCACAGGGATACAGGGGACAAAAGGGAAGGTGTGAGAGAATCCCCTGCCTAGTACCCAAATGTCAGAAATCTTAGGATTTTCAAAGAAAATCACCCTCCTGCACACTCAGCTCTCCATGAAAGGACCCCGGGCTCTGTCCATATGTCCCTGACCAGCCCTTGCCCTATTTCATACAGAAACAAACACAAACCGAGAGGCAGAAGATTGTGTCTGAATTTCAGCAATTGCAGCAGTTCCTGGAGGAACAAGAGCGACTCCTGCTGGCACAGCTGGAGAAGCTGGATGAGGAGATTGTGAGGATCCAGAATGAAAATGTCAGTAAACTCTCCGAGCAGATTTCCCATCTCAGTGAGCTGCTCATTGAGATGGAGGGGAAGTGTCAGAAGCCAGCGAGTGAATTCCTACAGGTGAGACTGAATGAGAAACATAGGTGGGTGCTCCAGGACAGCCAGCTCTCCCCCTCAGTGCTACCCACCGTCAGACCTGCCGATTAACTCCTCCTCCTTCTTCCAGCACCATCTGCCTGCTGCAATCAGCTGTTCCACTATGTGCAGGAGATGCTGGGAGGGAACGGGAGGAGCGGGGAGGGAGTGTGCTCAGGTTAGGATTCCGTCCCCACTTCGAACTCTGGGGGACAGATGAGGGGACCCACATGAAAGCCCCCTAATCTTATATTCCATCAGCTTAGGTTAAAAACTTCCCCAAGGCACAAATTCCTTTCCTTGTCCTTGCTGTCACCACCAAGTGATTTAAACAAAAATTCAGAGATGGATCACTTGGAATCCCTATTCCCCCAAAATATCCCCCCAAGCCCGTTCACACCCTTTCCTGGGGAGGCTTGGGAATAATATACCAACCAATTGCCTTTAATGTAAGTAGAGACCAGACCCTTATCTTTGGGACACTAAAATCAATCAGGTTCTTTAAAGAAGAACTTGATTATAAAGAAAGAAGTACAAGAATCACACCTGCAAAATCAGGATGGAAGGTAACTTTACAGGGTAATAAAAAGATTTAAAACACAGAGGACTCCCCTCTGGACTCAGCTTCACAGTTACAAAAACAGGAATAAAACTACCTCTTAGCATAGGGAAAATTCACAAGCTAAAACAAAAAAAATAAGCTAATGCATTTCCTTGCCTTAGTTAGAATTCTTTTAAACTTAGATGGATCATTTCCGGTAGGTTTTCAGGAGATGTTATACCTGCTTGGTCTCTCTCGCCGTCAGGAGAGGGAACAAACAAACAGAACCCAAACAAAACCTCCACCAACCCACCAGATTTGAAAGTAACTTCTTTCCTTATCGGTCCTTCTGGTCAGGAGCCAACCAGGTTATCTGAGCTTCTTAACCCCTTAGAGGTAAAGTGATTCAGTACAGCTCCAAGGAGGTATTTTATGTTACTCTTTCCTTAATATTTATGGCAGCTCACAAGAGGAGACGAGGAAGAGACAGGGTGGAGGTTGAGTGGGAGGGGGAAGAGTTGGGCTGGGGTGTGGCATTGGGGAAAGGTTTGGAGTGGAGGTGGGGCATGGGGTTGAGCACCCCCAGGGACAATTGGAAACCGGCACTCATCATTAGAAACATGCCAGACCCCCACAGAGGGAGGAGCGGGCTGCTGAATCATAAGCACTGGAGTCCAGCAGTCGGAGATCTCAGTGTCACTCAGCATGTGCATTGCTGACATCTGAGTGAGTATTATTCTTAGCAGAGTCACAGAGATATGAAAGATGGAAAAGCCCCATTAGCTCAGGGAATCAATGGCCCTGGGGCTAGGGCAGGGTGTCTTCCTCCATACTTCCTAAACCCCTTCCCTGGAATCCCCTGTGTGCGTGTTTCAGAGAGGACTGAAATTCTTTTGTCTCTCTCTCCTCTAGGACATCAGAACCACCTTGAGCAGGTATGTGGCTCCCTCGCACTCCACAATGCTGGGAAAGAGCTTGATGATGAGGGTAGCACCGCATCTCCCCGGGGCTCTACAGCAAAATGTGTGGGGGATCACATGTTAGATACAAATCTCTCTGATCAGCTCCCTCCTGGGGTGCTCACTCTTGTATAGAAGACTCCGGAATTCTCCAGTCAGTGGGAAAGACTGACCTCAAGTATTTTGTAGTGATGTCACATCCCTGGGGGACTGGCTGCCTCAGGATTGTGGGGATGGAATATGGGCCTGTCACTGCTGGGTCCTGGTCACTATTCAGCCCAGGGCAGTAGTTTTCAAGAGCCTTTCCCCATCTGAGGGCTGTTTGGAGACCTATGTGGAATGAGTTGGGGAAGGGGTAGTTGGTGTCTCAGTCTAGTTCCTAGAGGCAGATTTCTACAGCACTTCACCTGGGAACCTCCTGTCCCTCAGAGCATGGAGGCCAAGGAGTGAATTGGCCATGGAGACTCAATTCCTCTTTTGTCGCCAGAGCTGGTCTCTCCAGACCAGAGTTGAAGAATATTAATGACCTTTGAAGGGAAGGTTGCTTGGCCCTGGGTTGTGTTGCATCTGCTCTGAGGCTGGGAGAAGTTGAGGAATTCTAACTCCAGGGCCATTAGAGCAGCGACTCACTAGCCAGAACTTATAATGAGTCACACAGTAAAATATAATCACGTGAAATTGTTTCCCTCCAGGTGTGAGAAGGGGAAGTTCCAGCAGCCAGAGGAGATTTCTCCTGAACTGGAAGAGCCAGTCAGTGGTTTCTCCAAGAAAACGACTGTGCTAATGGAGATTCTGGGGAAGTTCAAAGGTACTTAGAAGGGATCTAGGAATGGAAATTGGGATGAGCCTCTGAGAAGAGAATGGTGCTGATCAATTGGTTCACACTTAGATGATGCTGTTAAATTAAGAAATGACTCAAAGACTTTAAGGCCAGAAGGGACCATCATGATCATCCAGTCTGACCAACTGCACACTGCAGGCCACAGAACCTCACCCACCCACTCCTGCAATTGACCCCTAACCTCTGGGCAAGTTACTGACGTCCTTAAATCATGATTTTAAAACTTCAAGTGTAACTGGTTGAGCACTCAGCAGTGCGGCGCCTCCTGCTGGTCAGTCAGGGAATTAGCTTTCCCGCTCCAGAGCGCCCACTGCTGGCCAGTGTCTCTCCTTCCTCAGGCCCCTCCATGTCCCTCCTGGACCCCAGTGCCCCTTACCTTGGGGTTCTGCCCACAGCAGTACCCCCACACTCTGGGTGTCCTCTCCCAGGGGCATCCCAACCCTCTATATCCACCTTGACTCAGTGGTTACTGCCAGTCATCTAGCCCCCTTTCTCTGGGGCAGCCTGCAGTCCACAATGTCCACTCATCATTAGCAAAGAGGTTGGACCTACTGCCTTTCTAGCCCTAGTACCATCCCGGGCCCTTAACAAGGCCTCAGCCTTGCCCCAGCTCTGCCTGCCCCACCCCAGCCGTGCTCTGTGTAAGGTACCTTGTGCTCTGCTCCCAGGCAGCCCTGCAGTGAGACTCTTGCCTGCCTAGCTCCCAGCCCTTTGATCAGGGCCAGTTGTGGCCTAATTGGGTGTGGCCCCAGCTGTGGCTGCCTCCCCAGTCAGCCGACCTCAGCTGCTTTTCACCTTTTACCTCCTTTTATCCCAGGAGGGTAATAACTGCCCCACTACACAAGTTACAGAGAATCCACCATTGACTCTAGTTTAAATCTGCAATTGACCCATGCCCCAGGCTGCAGAGGAAGGAAAGAAAAAAATCCCCCGGCTCTCTGTCAATCTGACTTGGGGGGAAATTCCTTCCCCACCCCAGATATGATGGTCAGTTGGATACCGAGCATTTTGGCAAGTCCCAACAGCCAGACACGTGGCAAAGAACTCTCTATTGCTCAGAGCCCTCCCTGTCTACTGCCCCATCACCAGCCATGGGGCACATTTCTCAAAGGTGGATCAAGCACATCACTGAGCTCTGGTCCCATTTGCAGCTAGTTTCTGCCAAATGGGCTGTAGGGAAGGAGAACGCCCCTCCCCTATGGTCAGGGATCCCTTCAGCACAGGAGCCTCTGGTGCCTCCTCCACAGCAGCTACAGGCACAAGGCGGGTTCCTGAGAGGGCTGGGAATGGGGTGGGGGTGGTGAGGGTGGGTGGAAGAGGGAGGGGGTGGACGAGGGACAGAGGGAGGTGGGCAGTGTAAAGCTGGGCCTCTGACACTCTGAACGCTGGGCAAGACACACGGGGGCCATTGTCACAGGGATGTAACTCTGGCTGGCTTCAGAACTTCCTCAGCCTGTGCCAAGGTCTGCACCGGCCCCTGCAGCCACTGAACAGCAGAGTCACAAAAGGCCCCCCCCCTCTCCTTTTCCCGGTACAGGGGGGAATCGGACCCTTTGAGCCAACCCTCCCCCACCTCAATTTCCACCTTGATAAAATAATTTTACTATTATTTCCATTTCTGCCTATGGAGGACAAGGTCCCGTCGTGCTGCTCTCTGTAGAGGCGCTGAGTAAACAGACCCAACAGCTCACAATTAGAGCCAGGATTTCACAAACTCTGAACATCCCGTTAGTGTCAAAGGGACCCAAGTGGGTAAAGTTACTTTTATGCCAAAGTCTTTGCAGGCTCTGGGTCTAGGTTACGACAAAAGGCAGCAAGTGAATGAGACAAACCAACTGGAGTCTGAAGGGAGGGAGGGGATGAGGAGGGAAAAGTAAATCTCTTACAGATTGTGTGTCCTGGGATAGTTGTGAGGCTGTAAGGCTGCTAGCTCCATTGCTGAGAGATGCCTGATTGAGAGGGGAAATAGATTTTAGACCTTTTTATATTAAATACCTGAGTGTGTCTCTGGGCCTCTCTGTCTGTTTCTCTGTCATAATTATAAAACAGTTTCAGAGTGGGGATGCTCTTATGAATATGAAAGTCTCACCTCTCTTCTCCTTTCTCCCCCAAGACACTCTGCCATCTCAACTGGAGAGAAAAAGGGGAGAATTGTTTGGACCACACAGACAGGGTGAGTCTGCTGGTGAAGATTGCCTTTAAATTATGAGAAAATTCCAGAGTAAATGTCTTCATGAGATTGTAGCTAAAGTTACCAACCAAACTGACAGCGACCATGACACACACAGCCCTAAAAATAACACTTTAAATGGTAAGGAGATCCAAGGATCCATGTCTTCCCTCCACAACACACACACACTTTTAAAGGTGGGATGACCAGGACACTTTTCAGCATGGGCACAGTTTGGGGGAAGAGGGCCACGTTGCCCTCCACACACACTGCAAGCCTTGGCAGGGGTGGAGCATGGCAGGCAGTGTCTGTGCTTAGGGCAGGGCAGCTGATCAGATCCTCTCTGTGTAGTGCAGCCTGTGCCCATGGCACCAACCTCTCCCTGGTGCTGGCCACTCTCAGTGGCCCCACCCCTGCTCCTCTTTCCCTGAGGCCCTGGCTAGGCCAGAAGCCAGAACCAGGCTGCCATCCAGGGACTGCACTGGGAAGCCCTGGATCCTCCACCTGCCCAGGGTGGTGCACCCCGGGGAGTGGGGACATGGGCTGGGGACTGCTGCCAAAGGCCCATGGACCCATGTCCAGGGCAGGTGGAGTGTCAGGGGCTCTCCATAGCGGGCAAGTCTCCCAGCCTGGCCAGGGGGCAGGGCCTCAGTCAGGGCCACGGAGGGGGCGGGGACACAAAAAGAGTCCTGACACCAACCTCAGTGCTGAGTTCATGCCCATTCTGATGAACAGAAACACTCTTAACTGAGTCACACGCGAACAGAGCTCCCTGCCACATCCCTCTGCTTCACCCCGGTGCAGGGGGTCTCCCATCGCTCTTGTCCAGCCTCCTGCCTTTCCTCTGGGCAGGGCTGGGCTCTCCCATTGGAGCTGCTCCCTGCTTCCTGGATTGGGGAGATGCTCTTCCTGTGAGACTGGCAGCTCCTCCTTTCTCTTTAGGCTGGAGATGGTGCTACCACACCCAGTGCCACCTCCTCCTCTCTGGTTTTAAGTGGCTGTTCCCCATTGCTGCACCTTCCTCTCTGTTCCCTGGCCTGGGAGTGGAGGCTGCATTAGGGGAGGAAGCTCCCCCAGGGCTGAGCTCTGCCCCTAACACTCTGATTCTCTCTCCCCAGTGAATGTGACTCTGAATCCAGACACGGCTCATCCCAACCTCGTTCTGTCTGTGGATCGGAAAAGTGTGAGATGGGGAGACACACGACAGCAACTGCCCAACAACCCTAAGAGATTTGACACTGCGCCGTGTGTGCTGGGCTGTGAGGGATTCACCTCGGGGAGACATTGCTGGGAGGTGGAGGTGGGGGGTGAGGGAGGCTGGGCTGTGGGGGTGGCCAGATGGTCTGTGGTGAGGAAGGGAGGTTTCAGCCGTAGCCCTGACGGGGGGATCTGGGCTGTGGAGTGGTCGTGTGGGGGGGGTCAGTTACGGGCTCTCACCTCCCCTGCGATCCTCCTGCCCTTGAGCCGGGCCCCCAGCAGGATCCGGGTTTGTCTGGACTGTGGCCGGGGGCAGGTGACATTTATCGATGCTGGTGACGAGGCCCCGATCCTCACTTTCCCGCCGGGCTCCGTCCCTAGGGATGGAATCCTACCCTGGTTCTGGGTGGGGGGATCCCAGCTCAGACTGTGTCCCTGAGACATGCAGCAGAGGCAGGAACCGGAAATCAGCCTCTCTAGCCACACACAGCCCAGTCTCTATGACCTTGGAGGACTCCCATCTACCCAGCTTCTGGCTCCTCATCTCTATGGCTGTTAGAAGCACCTCCCCCTCCCTCTCTGCAGCCTCAGGGATGGGGGCAGGAGGGGGAAGACCCCTGGGGCTGCAGGACGGGCCCTGAGGGGCAGAGGTGGGGGCTGGGCAGGGGGCAGCACTAACAGCCGGGCAGGGGACAGGCGGAGGTGGGGGTGGCAGGGACACAGCATGAATCAATCAGGGTTTGGGCTGTTGGGGAGAAGCAGCAGCAGCCAGGAGCGTTTTGTATAGATCTGTTGCCAGCACAGAATGCTCGAGGACAGCAACAGTGGTTCGTTGCCCGGTGTGCTTCGCTTCAATAAACACACCAAGGTGGAGAAGCAGACAAAGTTTATTTGAGATCTCAACGCTTGTGCAAGGAGACAGAGGTGTCTCAAATCATGCACACAGATACAAGCAGCTTTCTCTCTTTATACATGATTTCAGCTAAGCATTCTCATTACCCCCCACTACTCCTCCCCCTCTACCCCCCCCACCCCCATTTCCCGTATAGCGGATACATTATACGGCTAGCAATTACACTAAGCAGATTAAATCATTCTTGGCAGCAAACAATTCATCTCGTTAGTGACTTTTTCTTGACCGGTTATTTTGTTTTACTCCCTCTGATTTGTTATCCTGCCCCCTCCCCCGCCCTTAGCCAGGTGCAAGCATGCCTCACTATTGCCTCCTGGTATCAGTGTTGCACTGATAACTAGCTGCTACACATTCCATTCTCGGTTACTGGCCTGTAAGGTCGATTAGAGTTTAACATGGGGGCCCTCTAGGCAAGCATAGAATAACTTTGGTTCATTCAGGCCTAATACAGATGCCTGATGACACCAACAATTCCCTCCTTTGAGAATACTCAACAAACCTTTGGCTGAGTGTTCTCATATACTGTGGACAAGATGTGATTGAGTGCCCTGGAGCTGGGGCTCTCAATGAGAGGGTACATAGGGACCTTCGGGGCACGGGGGGCACAAAGTTTACGAAGGAGCAGTTTAAAACAAGCAATCAGGAGGAGGGTGACCAGGCACAGTACCACACCTGTGAGGAGGAGACGCACAAGGCCACTTCCCAGTCCTCCTAGGTTGGGCAACCAACTCCAAAGGGAATCAAAAATTGTGGGTTTCCCTTCCTGGGCCTTCCACTGCTCGAAAGCCTGTTCGGCTGACAGGATGCATTTATTAATGTCCTGTGAGTTGTCTGGGACATAAGTACAACATTCATTCCCAATAAGGGCACACACCCCGCCCTGAGAAGCTAAAACATAATCTAGGGCCTGTCTGTTTTGCAGGGCCAGCAACCGGAGCTGATAAAGCTCTGAGTTAAGGCTTTTCTCTATGGCCAGGGTGTCATTGGCAAACTTGGTGAGAAACATAGAGAGCTTACGGTAAAGTTTAGCCAGCCGTCCCACCCCATGCCAAGTCTGTCTCCCTCGCCAGTGGGCTCTGGGACATCATACAAGGACCTGTGCTGCCTGGGGCGGCCAGGGGGCAGCTTAGGGAGCACTTGGAGGGGAGGGGCAAGATATCCTATGTAACAGCTTCCATACCACCGATGCGGGAGCCACTTATAGGCAGAGGTACCGCAAATGTAAAAGGAGTGGCCATTTCCTATCAACCCATTATAACCACTTCTCCATTTTTTTTCTTGGGCACCACTAAGAGTTCCAAACCGGGCGGTAGAGTTGGATTTTCCATTAACATAGACCGGGAGAGAATCATTACTGTCAGGGGAGAAATAATACTGACAGGTGCTATTTCCAGTGGACCAGGTGTGATTATCGGACTGGAACTGTCAATAGCACACTAACCCGGGGTCCACTGACCGCAGTCTAATAGGGGAAGGGATATGCGTCGAGTTGGCCTGTGGTTCCCAGGGGTCGTCCCTCAATGCATACTGGGATTCAATAGTACAGTTTTGTGACAAGGGGGTACCCGAGATGTTTCTTCCCCTACTGAACCATCCCCAACAGAGATCTGACCAATTTTGGGGAACCACCCTCCAGGGCAACCCAGCTGCGTGGTGTGGGATTTGGGAGCATATCCAGCAGTTAGAGAGATTAAACTCTTGGGCAAAGCAAACCTTCAGGTCCTCATACGTATTTGCTCCTAACTTGTTAGGGATTCCCCATCATCCCGCATATGCTTGGGAAGAAACGGGAGTTAACGAGAGGAGTGTTCCCATAGCAAAGAGCAACACTGTGGCAAACCCTAGGCCTGGATCCATATTGGGCAAGTGATCCTAAGGCCTAACAATTACAATTCCCCAAATACCCACAAAATAACTACTACTAATAACAAGCAGATTAAAAACAAAAGGGACCAGGCCCACAGGTTAGGCTGGCCCTGTGAAAATAAACACAGCCAACGTTTAGAGTTTTGACGGGGAGTGTGCTGTAACTGTCCAAAGGGGTCACAAGGCATTCCCAGCAGGCCTTACTGTCGCCTGAATAACAGTTTAAGTCCCAGATTGTCGCTGGCAGTCTTCTCCGCGGGTTGGACGGTCCACCGTTCAGGAGCTGGCACTGCTTTCAGACGAGAGTGGTGGATCCAGTTCTTGTATCCCTCGACCTTTGCTGCTGTGTGGGAGATCAGCAGGACGGTGTGGGGTCCCTTCCACTTCTCTTGAAGAGGCTTGTCCTTCCAGGTACAAACGAGAATGGAGTCACCAGGCTGCAGGGAGTGGACAGGGGCATCCAGCGGGAGAGGCTGCAGATCTTTGGTATACCTGTGGAGAGAACAGCAGACAGAGAGCACATGTACTGAGATAAGAAACCGAAGCCTACCTCCCACTCCCTAACAGAACCGGTATACCATTCATAGGCCATGCCCTCCCAAACATAATCTCGAAGGGACTAAGCCCTAACCTGCCCTTTGGGAGAGCGCGAACTCGGAGCAAAACAAGGGGTAAGGCATCAGGCCATCGAAGAGAAGCCTCTTGGCAGACCTTTGAGAGATGCCGCTTGAGAGTCTGATTAGTACGTTCCACTACTCCACTGGCCTGTGGTCGCCATGGAGTGTGGAGCTTCCAGGTGATCTGTAGGACATCCGAAATCCTCTGAATGACTTGCGATGTGAAGTGTGTTCCGTTGTCAGATTCCATCCACTGGGGGAGTCCAAAGCGAGGAATGATCTCCTTGACAAACTTGAGAGCCACCGTTCTGGCAGTGTTGTTACGGCATGGGAAGGCTTCAGGCCATCCGCTGAATTGATCCACCAAGACAAGGAGGTATCTGAACCCTTGGGTCTAGGGGAATTCAGTGAAGTCTATTTGCCACACCAATCCTGGGCCTGGGGTAGGTTCCAGAGTGGCTGGCGGCACTGACACTCCTGGTCGAGGGTTGTTCTTTTGACAGACTAAACACTCAGCCTGTACCTGGGATGCCAGGGGTCTAAGTCCAGAGGTTAGAAAATACTTATTCATGAGCTGGGTGAGAGCCTCCCTTCCAGCGTGAGTGGTCTGATGTAGTTTCTGTAGTACTGGCCGTATTAGGCTTTTAGGTAGGAGGATTTTTCCTTCTGTGGAGTGGAGCCATCCCTCCTTTTCCTGGAGCCCAAGTGAGTTAGCCAGGTTCCTTTCTTCGCGAGAGTACTGAGGGGCTGGGAGCTCACCCACTGATGGGATGAGGGCATGCATATGGGCCTCCTCAGCTTCCAATGGCTCCAGGGTGGCAGCTCGCTTGGCTTCCCTGTCTGCCCTGGCGTTGCCCTTGGCCACATCTTGATCTTCTCTTTGATGAGCCTTGCAGTGTACAACTGCTACCTCTGAGGGGAGCTGTACCGCTTCCAGAAGCCGGAGGATCTGTGTCCCATGCTTGACCGGAGAACCTTCAGCTTTCAGCATTCCTCTTTCCTTCCACAGACCTGCATGAGCATGTAGCACTCCAAAAGGCATATTTGGAATCAGTAAAAATGTTAACTCTTTTTCCTTTTGACAGTTCGAGTGCACGGGTTAAAGCTACCAATTCAGCCAGCTGGGCTGATGTTCCGGCAGGCAAACCCTCCGCTTCCACAGTCTCGTGGAGAGTTACAACAGCATAGCCTGCCCTCCTTTGCCCGTCTGTAACAAAGCTACTGCCATCAGTGTACCACTCATAATCTGCATTGGGGAGTGGCTGATCTTTTAAGTCTGGACGGCTGGAGTATTGGGCATCTATGATTTCCAGACAGTCGTGTTCCTGCTCCTCTGTTTCTGGTAACATAGTGGCTGGGTTAAGGGAGGGGCAGGTCTGCAAGGAAACCTCAGGATTTTCTAGGAGTTTAGCCTGGTACCGAGCTACCCGAGCCTGCGTGAGCCAGAGACCACCCTTAGTGTCCAGCAGGGCTTGGACCATGTGAGGGGTATACACTTGCACAGTTCCCTCCAAAGTCAGTTTCTCTGCTTCCCCAAGCACTAGAGCAGTTGCTGCGACCGCCCGCAAGCATGCTGGCCACCCCTTGGCAACTTGATCCAGCTGTTTAGAGAAATATGCCACAGGACGCTTCCAAGTGCCTAGTAACTGAGTAAGCACTCCTAGGGCTACTCTCTTTCTTTCATGCACATACAGTTGAAACGGCTTAGAGAGGTCTGGCAGACCGAGGGCGGGGGCTTCCATCAGTTTTCTTTTTAACACTTTAAATGCCTTGTCGGCTTCTGAGGACCAGTGAAAGGGGTCGTGATCCACTCCCTTAACGCATTCATACAAGGGTTTAGCCCACAATCCGAACTCTGGGATCCATATTCTGCAGAAGCCTGCCATGCCCAGAAAAGCCCTGAGCCGTTTACGATTGCTGGGGACAGGAATTTGACAGATTGCTTCCTTCCTTTCATTTGAAAGCTGTCTCTCTCCCTGCCGTATGTGAAACCCTAAGTACTGTACTTCTGAGAGGGCAATTTGAGCCTTGTTCCGAGCCACCCGGTATCCTCGGAGCCCAACAAAGTTCAGGAGGATCACAGTGGCTTAGAGGCAAGGGGTTAATCCCACAGCAGCAACTAGCAAGTCATCTACATACTGCAGGAGGAGGATCCCATCCGGAGTATTCCACTCCTCCAGGTCTTTGGCCAGCTCCTGGCCGAAAAGCGTAGGGGAGTTTTTAAACCCCTGAGCTAACACAGTCCAGCAAAGCTGCCTTTTAATCCTTTTCTCGTCCTCCCACTCGAAGGAGAAAATCTCCTGAGATTGTGTGTCAACAGGAATTGTGAAGAAAGCGTCCTTTAAGTCCAGGACCGAAAAGTGGGTGTACTGCCCCCCTATAGATGCCAACAGTGTATACGGGTTTGGAACAAGGGGGTGCAGAGTCTTAACCCGCTCATTAACCGCCCTCAGGTCCTGGACCAGCCGATAGGTGCCATTGGGCTTTCGAACAGGCAAGATGGGAGTGTTCCAGGCTGACTGGCTTTCTCGCTGTACCCCATACTTTAGAAACTGATTTACAGTTTCCTGCAGCCCTTCTCTGGCTTCCCTCTTGATCGGATACTGCTTGATCTGCACCGGACCTTTTCCTGGCAAGAGCTGAACCTTGATGGGGGTGTGATGGGCTGCCTTTCCTGGGACTCCCGATGCCCATACTAGAGGAAAAACCTGGTCCTTCCAAAGGCTCCACTCTGGGGCTTGCATGGCTGAGGGCTCAACTGCAAGAGTCATTATCCAGGCATTCTCTGGGGGCAGGGTGAGGGTGATTTCATCTTGGGTGAAATGCAGGGTGGCACCTAAGCGACAAAGCAGATCCCATCCCAGTAGAGGCGTTGGACAATCCGGGAGGTAAACCAGCTTGTGGGATAGAGTTCTGTCTCCCAAGGCACATTCTGCTGGGGCATACACTGGACATTTGGTTCCCTTTCCCGTGGCGCCCACCACAGTGAGGGAATCTGCCACAGGCAGCTGGAGGGGTTGATTTACAGCGGTTCGAGCTGCTCCAGAGTCTATTAAAAAGTCTATTTCCGAATTTCCCACCCACATTTTTACTCGGGGTTCCGGGCAGGATAGTCCCCGTCTCCCCTGACACCCCTAGTCTTGATTCTCTGCTGCCATCATAGGGGTATCTTCCCTTTCGGGGCACTCATTTTTCCAGTGTCCCTCCTTTCGGCATATGGCACACTGATTGCGACCCAAACGCCTTTCCTGGGAGCCAGGGCGCCCACGTCCACGGCCTCTCATTCCCCGGCCTCTTTCCACCACCTCCCTGAAATTTTCTCTTGTCACTGGGCCTGTACTGCTGCAACCATCATCTTCACTTGCCTCTTTTCCTTCTCTCCCTCCCTGAGGGTATAAGCCCTGTTTGCAGTTTCCAGAATCTGTGCCATGGACATGCCCATTAAATCCTCCTTTTTCTGCAATTTCCTTTTAATGTCAGGGGCTGCACGGCTGGTAAAGATACCCTTTATAATTGCCTCAGTTGCCTCATCAGGGTCTGCGTTAGTGTGTTGCCGAATGGCAATCCCGGATGCGCTGCAGAAAAGCGACCGGACTCTCCTTTGGCTCCTGTATGAGCTCGTAAGGTTTGGCCCAATTGTTATGTCAGACAGCCGAGTGACGGAGTCCATGTAAAAGTAATTCCTTGTAGGAGTTTAGCATAGCCATATCCCCCTCATCATTAGGATTCCACCGGGGATCCACTGTGGGAACTGCAGTTTCAGCCATGGGGCCCCGGCGCCCATCCCTCTCAAACCGTTTGTGTGCCTCCTCTCGTGCCTTAGCCATGACCTGAGTTCGCTCTAACCTCTGATAACAGAGTCCGCAAGAGGATATTACAGTCATCCCAGTCAGGCTTATGGCTGGCAAAACATCCCTCAAAAACCGAAATGAACTTGCTGGGATTCATGGAGAATTCCCCTGCCTGTGCCTTAAAGGCTGCTAGGTCCACCGGGTTGAAAGGCACATGTGAGTAGACTAGCATAGTAGTGGCCTGGCGCCCGTCCGCTCCAGGGCGGGCCACCACAGTCTCAGTAATCAATGGATAAAGTCCCACTGAGGGGGCAATCTGTGGGACCCGAGGCACCTGGTCTTTATATGGTGGGGGTGTAGGAGCCGAAGGGGACACCGACTCTGCCATTACAACCAGGGAGGGGTTCGAGGAACTAACAGCAGTGACTACCGAGCCTGTCGGAGTCAAATTACACTCTTGCAACAGATCTGACCTATCTCTTAACAACATAAACAACTGAGCATACATAAGTTCATTCCACTTATTCGTTCGCTGACAAAACAAAGCTAATTGAAGGATCGTGTTGTAATTAAGTGATCCCTCCGGTGGCCACCTTTCCTGGTCCTCTAGCTGGTACTGAGGCCAGTCTACTGTACAGAATCTTTTCAGTTTACTTTTAGTCAATGGATCTTTTCCAAACATTTTCCAATTCATCAGGATGCATTCTAAGGGTGTAACACCGTGCCCTGCCTGTACTCTGTCCCTGCCCCATACCTATGGGAAGACACTGGGCGTCCCCAGGTCTTAACAGGCAAACAAAAGGTTAACAGCACTGGACTGTTCCTACCTTATCCACGAGACCGGTTCCCCACCGTCGCCCGTAGCTGCTTCTCCACTACTCGAGCACGTTGCACCGTAGTGCCCTCCGGGTCGACCACACCACGTCTCCGCCGAGGCCCCCGATGAAGTCACCGGTGCGCGCTGGGCGTCGGTCATCGCCGCAATCCGTCGACCTCCAGGAGGGGTCCGGGCAAGGCTAGATTTTAGCCTCGAGCCCACCCAGGGACGCCAAAACTGTTGCCAGCACAGAATGCTCGAGGACAGCAACAGTGGTTCGTTGCCCGGTGTGCTTCGCTCCAATAAACACACCAAGGTGGAGAAGCAGACAAAGTTTATTTGAGATCTCAAATCTTGTGCAAGGAGACAGAGGTGTCTCAAATCATGCACACAGATACAAGCAGCTTTCTCTCTTTATACATGATTTCAGCTAAGCATTCTCATTACCCCCCACTACTCCTCCCCCTCTACCCCCCCTCCTATTTCCCATATAGCGGATACATTATACGGCTAACAATTACACTAAGCAGGTTAAATCATTCTTGGCAGCAAACAATTCATCTCGTTAGTGACTTTTTCTTGACCGGAATATTTTGTTTTACTCCCTCTGATTTGTTATCCTGCCCCCTCCCCCCCTCCCCTTACCCACGTGCAAGCAGGCCATACTATTGCCTCCTGGTATCAGTGTAGCACTGATAACTATCTGCTATACATTCCATTCTCATTACTGGCCTGAAAGGTCGATTATGGTATGTCTACACTACAGGAGTAGTTCGATTCAACTTAATTTGAATTTGTGGAATCGACCTTACGAAGTCGAATTTGTGTATCCACACTAAGGACAGTAATTCGACTTTGTGAGTCCACACTAACGGGGCCAGCATCGACTTTGGAAGTGGTGCACTGTGGGAAGCTATCCCACAGTTCCCACAGTCCCCGCTGCCCATTGGAATGCTGGGTAGAGCCCCCAATAGCCTGCTGGGGAAAAAAATGTGTCGAGGGTGGTTTTGGGTAACTGTCATCATTGAACCGTCAATCACGCCCTCCCTCCCTCCCTGAAAGCGCCTGCGGGCAATCTGTTCGTGTACTTTTCTGGTCAGTGACAGCGCGGACGCCACAAGCCCTGCGAGCATGGAGCCCGCTGCAGTTATGGCCGTTTTCACCTCCTCGCACCTTATCGTCCACCTCTTCCACAGTCAGCTGCTGAGAAATCGGGCTACTTTTCAATGGTGCTGCAAGCACTGGTGGACCATAGGGGACGTTTTACCAACATCAACGTCGGTGGCCAGGCAAGGTTCATGACGCGCGTGTTTTCAGGAACTGTGTCTGTTTAGACGCCTGCAGGAAGGTAGTTTTCTTCCCGGACCACACAATAACTGTTGGGGATGTGCAGATGCCTATAGTCATCCTCGGGGACCCAGCCTACCCGCTAATGCCCTGGCTCATGAAGCCCTATACAGGCGCCTTGGACAGCGACAAGGAACTCTTCAAGTTCCAGCGAGCAGCGTGACCTGAGACTGTTCAGTTTTCTTTACAGAGAAGCTGAACCTGCCCCTGTTTCTTTACCCAGTTCCTTTTGACTATCCTCTGCAGTTACATACCCCATTCACCCCGTTTCCCCCACTTCCAACACACGTGTAAAAATAAAATACATGTTCCATTGTTACTTAACAAAGGTTTCTTTATTAATGACTTTGCGTTAAAGGGTTGAAACTGGGACGCAGACTGTGCTGGGTAGGGTGTGCGGTGATGTAAAAACCGCCTCTAAACTCGAGGAATGACAGGCTCCTGCTCCTAGAGTGGTCCGCAGTGCCGGACTGCTTGTTTCAACGGAGCCTGCCATCCCTCCTTTTTGGGATACTGTGTGCGGGGGCTATGTGACCTTGTGGCGGAGGAGGATGGATACAGATTCCTCTGCTGCGTGGCTCTGTGGTCCAGGACAAGGACCGCTGCATAAGATCTGTAACCGCCCTCCCCCGCTACAAAGTCACGCCCCCCCACCCACCCACACAGAACCTGGAAACCACCTCCCATACTGACCAGGGTGCTTACTGACTGCACTGTGTGTGTGACCTGCTGCTGATCCTGCCCCCGTGTCTGTACCCTGGTAAAGGTGACTGTCCTATGCAATTACCAACCCCCTTCCCCACCCACCACTTCAAACACAGTCTTCTGTGAAAAAAACGTGACAGAAACAGTAATTAACAGCAAAGTATTTTTAATAATTAACTAGACAGTTAGGGGATGAAACTGGGATTTGGGCTTGGGTGAGCCTGGAAGGGAAGGACTTCTCAAAATTGAGGAATGAGAGTTTTTGGGTACTTGAGCACTCTGCTGGGGTGCAGTGACAGTTTTCACGGCCCCTGGCGCCCCTCCTTCTGGTTATTTTGGGTGAGGGGGGTATGGGACTTTGTGGCGGGGGAGGGCAGTTGCAGATACACTGCAGGGGGCTCTGTCCTCCTGCCTGCGGTCCTGCAGAACATGCACAAGGCGCCGGAGCGTGTACCGTTTGCTCCCTCATTAGTCCAAGCAGCATTTGAGTCGCCTGCTTGTCTTCCTCACGCCACCACTCCTCCCGTTCGCTGTGTGAGCGCTGGTACAGAGAGAGGGTCTCCCTCCACTGGCTCTGCTGGTCCGCCTCGGCTCGGGAGCAGCCCATAAGTTCATGGCTCTGGAGACCTTCTCGTAGGTCTTTGCATTCCGTTTTTTGGAAGCGCAGCTCGAAAGCACAGACTCCTCGCCCCACACACTGATCAGATCCAAGACTTCCCGGTCAGTCTATGCTGGGCCCTCTTTCTATTCAGAGATTGCATGAACTCCTCTGCTGAGAGTTCTGCATCGTTGCCGGTACTGCTGAGCTCACCCCGATGTCCAACCAGGAAATGAGATTCAAAACTGGCCAGACAGGAAAAGGAATTCAAATTTTCCCGGGGCTTTTCCTGTGTGCCTGATCAGAACATCCAAGCTCGGACTGCTGTCCAGAGCGTCAACAGAGTGGTGCAGTGTGGGACAGCTCCCGGAGCTACTAAGGTCGATTTGCATCCACACTTAGCCTAATTCGGCATGGCCATGTCGAATTTAGCGCTACTCCCCTCATCGGGAGGAGTACAGAAGTCGAACTAAAGAGCCCTCTATGTCGAATTAAATGGCTTCCTGGTGTGGAGGGGTGCACGGTTAATTTGAATTAATGCTGCTAAATTCAAATTAAAGTCCTAGTGTGGACCAGGCCTTAGAGTTTAACATGGGGGCCCTCTAGGCAAGCATAGAATAACTGTGGTTCATTCAGGCCTAATACAGATGCCTGTTGACACCACCAGATTTGTGTCCTTAGATCTCACTGGGGGCTCCCAGCCCGGGATCAGCAGGAGGGGAAGGGATAAGATCAGGGAAAGAAGAGAGCAGTCGAGGGGATGATCTGTGACAGGGAGGAGAGAGACAGGGAAATAAAAAGGGATGTAAAATGAGGGCTAGAACAATGATGAATAGAAAAGGACAATATGAAAGGAAAGGGAACGTGAGCGGGACGGATAAATTTATTATGTTACTGAAAGCGAGACTGTAATTCATTAATTCCCTATATTAATCCCTGGCCATTGGTGCTATTTTAGTGCAGTTAAGAAAACTGTTCTCAGTAGCTGGGGATCTCCTTGCCGTGCTGCGGTTATTAATGCTCCTTCTCTGCTCCTTTTACTTTGCTACTTTCCAGCAACTTACTGTAAATAAAACATTACAAACAATAATTCTTGTTTGTTCCACTTTAATGTCCCAGTGTTAGAAAAATAGGCCAATACAAGCCTGTTAGCAAGACTAGGCCCTTAGCATAAGTAGAATCAAGGCCCTTAGCATAAGTAGAATCAAGGCCTTAAAATGCAAGTAGAGAGAAAAGCCTGTGTCAGCTATTATCAGTTTATGCTTGGTTTGTGTTAGTTCATGCTTATCAGTTAGACCCACGCTTGGCGCAACATATGTGCAGCTGTCTTCACATGCTTATGGCCAAAAGCAGTTAGCCTAACGGGTCACCTTCTCTTGCGTGAAGCCAAAAGTAGTTAGTATGTATAGTATAGTAGGTCAAAGGAGATATCCTTATGTCTTCCTTACAATGATAAATGTATCCGCACAGCTGCACCCTTATCATGATGGATGTATCTGTGACAGTTATGCATATCTTGTTCCTTTTTGATTGATATATGTATTCTATGTACTCCAATATTCCCTATAGATACATTTAACAGGACCTATAGGGTCAGCCAAGTAACGCAAATAAGACGTCAACAAAGTTTTTTTGTTGAGTGGTCAGTGACAGACTTGAAGGTGGCAATTTTGCAACAAAAAAAACTTCAAAAACAGACTCCAAAGAGAAACTGCTGAACTTGAATTAATATGCAAACTAGACACAATTAACTGTGGCCTAAACAAAGACTGGGAATGGTTGGGTCATTACATTAATTGAATCTATTTCCCTATGTTAAGTTCTCCTCACACCTTCTATGGGCCATCTTAATTATCAACTTCAAACAGTTTTTTTTTCCTCCTGCTGACGATAGCTCCATCTCAATTGATTAGACTCTTCCTGTTTGGTATGGCTACTTCCACCTTTTCATGTTCTCTGTATGTATAAATATCTCCTGTCTGTGTGTTCCATTCTAATGCATCCGAAGAAGTGAGCTGTAGCTCACGAAAGCTCATGCTTAAATAAATTTGTTAGTCTTTAAGGTGCCACAAGTACTCCTGTTCTTCTTGTAACTACAATGGTTTATAATGTCAGAACTCAGTAAGGCAACCTGAGGGGAGAGATCAAATAGCTGGTGTATGGATCCTCCAGAGTGAAGTTCAGCATGTCAGCTAGATCCCACGTGCATCAACCCTGTCCTCTAAGCGCACGTGGACTGGCCCTTGGCAAGGCTAACACAGAGTTCAGGATATTTCACACTCATGTACTGGATGGAGAGAGAGATTCCAGACCAGGCACTCCTTGGGAAACCTAAGGGGACCTGTCTGTACAAATAGGCAGTGTACACAGGGAGTCAGGCTGATGCAGCCAGCCCCATTTCCGCCCCACCATCACCACTGGAGCCCAATTCCCCCAGTCGCTCTGTATGGCTGCAGCAGATTGCCCTAGCCAAAGGCACCTGGTCTGACAGAGCAGTGTGAAAAGAAGACTTGACTCTAAAGAAAAGAGGGACCAAGCATAAGGGCACTTTTACAGGAAAGGCAATCTCCACTGTCTCTGTGTGTCTCTGTATTTCTTCAGCACCCCAATGCTTCCATGCAGGTGGCTTTGGGAGAAGCAAAGACTCATATGAACATAATTACAGTCAGACTCAAACACACTCCTAACAAAGGCGACACCAGGCTGCCATCCCTGGCTTATTCTGCGCTACTCTGGACACGACGAGGCGAGTCAGGGCCAGGCTAACTCCCCCCGCGTGTTCTTTGCTTGTCTGAGAACCAAGCGCTTTCCTGAGACTGCTGCCCATGGCACTGGCGTGCACCCAGGGACCCACACGTGCTCCCACCTGAACACAGCCCCTCTGCCAAGCAGTGGCCCGGAGAGACGGGCAGGTGCTGCGCTTGTCACAGGAAAGACGTGAGGCGCTGGGTTGCCTGACAATTGGCTTCTCTCCCTCTCCTGTGTGGGCAAATCCACATGAATACAAGATCTGCCAAGGGGCAGGGCTTTGCAGGGTTGCATGGAAAGGGGCAGGGCTGGAGCCTACCCGCCCCCCCCCCCCCCCCCGTCAATGGAGTTTTGCCCCAGGAAGGGTTGGAGAGCGAGGACTCCAACCATACCTATTAATCCAGCCTTGCTCCTACCCCGAGCTCACGACGGGCAGTGAGACCCTGCACAATGTGAGCCCTGGGAGAGCTCCCCCGTGTCAGGGTGTAGCTGACAGTGGGGAGGGGGCCACAACAGATGTATAGATCCGGTCCAGACATTCTTATAAACTCCTGGGGAAGGAAACTGACAGCAGATTGGCTGGGATCCGGATCCAGATCAGTTCAGTACCAGGACAGGGTCCTTCCTGACAATGTTCCTCCAGAGATGGCACCTTCCTGCTCATGGAGAGGACCCAAGCTCAGGAATGAGCCTGTGGCTCCACTCAGCGCATCAGCGTCCACTGGGCTGCTTGCACTTCGCAGCCATCTCTTCATTGCGTGGTGCTAGATCAGGGGAGAGAGAGAAAAAGGATCCAGACTAATGCAGGGGTTTGTCCTCCCCTGTCCATACCAGCAGGGCAGAGTCTAGGGAAGGCAGGCTGTGTAGTTGGATGTGGTCTATGTGGGTTTTAAGAGCGGGTCACTTGGTCCTGCAAACAATCGCCCTGTTCACCGCTATGGAAGTGGTGTGCAAAGCAATCCGCAAGCTCACCCAGCGGGGATGTCAGCGTGTGGAAGAGCTGATTGGATGTCAAAGGAGAGAAAACTCAGTCTCGGCCTGGGGCAGGCTGCTGTTTACACCTGTTGGGACTAACCCCCGGCCAGCCAGGCGTGCTCAGGAAACCCAATCCGACAGTGTCATGCAGGGATTGACAAGGGTCTGTGCTGACTTCTCTCTCATGAGAGCAGATCGGGGCCTCGGGTGGCAGAGATAGTCCTGGACCTGTGTCACACTTGCTAGGTGTAGCTGAGAAACACCTTTGGGGGCAACTCCTCAGATGGTGGGAATGGTCAGAGCTGAAGTCAATGTCAATTCACACCAGCTGAAGACCGGCCACTGCTTTCCTTTGGTCTTTTTGCAGGGCGATTAGAGGCTCAAAGGGGGGAGGGAGGTTCCCAAACCCAAGCACTTTAAGTGCAGCCCTGCTAGCACAAGAGCATCCAGTAACTTGTGCGGATTATTGTCTCCTAGCTGCTGTAAAACACAAACAAAACACAAACATAACCCCAGCTATTAATTGTGGTAAAACTTCCACAAGCCTGCTTGGATGCAAAGCCACCAAGCATAGATGTTTGGGTGACAGATTGGACCATAGAGCGAGATTTTAGGAGACTGAACTGTACAGGTGAGGTTTTATTTATCATGGCTCGTGGGACGGACTTGAGTGCGCGACTACCCAAGAACCTCCATTTGTCTCCTCACCTAATCCACGACCCAACGACCCTACCTAAACCTTCACCCTTCCCTATTATTGATCTTGTAGGATAATTTTTTCCGACCCTAGACATGTTGAGCGCATCTCGCTACTGGAACCTGTCACTGGAATATGAGAGAAAAGAGCGATAGTTGATCGGGATAAATGCAAGGGAGGACTGAGGGGTATAGCGGGACTAATTAGCCTTTCGCAATTAAAGGTGAAAGGGAAAGACAAACCAGGGCGCCCTTTAACCGTGAAAGGAGACGAAGATAAGCGGAAGGGAAGAAACACTCTGTGGTTACTATAGACTTTTAAAGAGAGTGAAACTCTCGCGCATCCTTCGACTAATCAAGATTCTGGGTGGGAATGTGAAGCTTCCGGTATGGGGCAGGCGCTGAAAGAAGAGCAAATGCAAAAGATGATTTTCCTTTAACAAGACGAGTTTGCCCCCCGATAAACCAAGTAACGGAATACAAGCCCCATCTTTCCTTTGAATCTAAGAAGATGCCCTTGGAATGAGATTAAAGAGCCATCATCATCCAATTGCTGAAGCAGAGTGGAAACCCAACGCAAATCAGGTGGAGTACAAACGTGTAAAAGCCAAAAAAAAAAGGGGGGGGTGAACCAAAAGTTCTTTTTGCTTGGGACTGCAAAAAACCTAGAGCCAGCCCTGTCTGCAGAACAGATGTTGTTCATTTCACCAGTCAAGGGTTAAGTCCCACTTGCAAGCAGTGCCGGCTCCAGAGCCCCAGCACGCCAAGCGCTAGCTTAGAGGCAGCACTCCATGGGGGGTGCTCTGCCGGTCATGGGGAGGGCGGCAGGCAGCTCCGTTGGACCTCCTCACAGGCGTGGCCTTCGGAGGGTCCGCTGGTCCCCGCAGCTTCGGTGGAGCATCCGCAGGCGTGTCCTTCAGGAGGAGTCCACCGGAGCCGTGGGACCAGTTGACCCTCCGCAGGCACATCTTTGCAGGAGGTCCTCCGGAGCCGCGTGACCGGCGACCGGCAGAGCGCCCTCCGCGGCGTGCCGCCCTTCTTGGGACAGCGAAATCGCTAGAGAGCCGCCCCTGCCATGCAAGCCAGTCTTGTGTGAGAGTGTTGCCTTCAGAGTGGAGAATAGGAAGTTACAATCTGTGGTTGTTGATACCATGTTCATTATCGCTATTTGCATCTCATTAGCACCAACACACCCCAAATGAGATCGTGACTGTGATTGCGGTGGGTACAGCTGCTGGCTTCCTCATTTCCCCAGGGGTGCTCAACCCCTGCTCCACCCTAGGTCCTGTCCCCACTCTACCCTCATCCTCCCAAGGCTCCACCTCACCTGTCCCTCTTCCCATCACCCTCTTCTCATCCTGTCCCACACCCTCCCCTGAAGCGTGCCCTACCGCATCTCCCCCTGAGCAGCTGATCTCCAGCAGGTGTGAGGAGCTGATCAATGGGGCTCACCAGTGATGCTGAGCATCCCCTATTTTTCCGTGGGTTCTCGAGTGTATGGTGCTGGGCCGTGCACAAACCCCAGTGAGGGACAATCCCTGCCCTGAGCAGGCTGCAGTCTAACTAGACAAGATAGAGAAAGGAGTGGGAGGGGAAACCGAGGCACTGAAAGGGGCAGTTTTGACTTGCCCAGTGTCATCCAGCAGGTCCGTGACAGAGTTGGGAGTAGAACCCAGGTCTCCCAAGGCTCGAGTCTAGCAACCAAACCACTAGGGCCATGCTGCCACTCTCAGCAGCAGCCCTGAGCAATGATGAAGTTGAGGCCACTAAAAAGGTACAGACCGCCTGATAAAACTCCCAGGCCAAGCATGGAGACGAGGTATTCTGGGATTTAATCTCTTTGGTAGATGTTGATCTTTTCAAAATTAAATGTAGTGAATCACCACCATGTGTATTCCCATTTTCCTGTTCTGTTCTGTAGATAACTAATTAAGTAATAAAAACCAGGCAAGTCTTGGATAATTCAGGTCTTTCTCCAGTTACTAAAAATAACTGAACCTGAATTGGTAACAATCCAGAATATGACATATCCCCCATTCTTCATTCCTTAGATTTCTTTTCCTTGGTGACTGCCTAATGTCATGAACCTATTAGGACCAACAGTTAAATTGGATTTGTGTGGGAAAATATCCCCCTACGCACCCCTCTCAAACTCGAAATAAAACGTCCCAAATCATATCTGTTTCTACAGGAAAAAATCCAGGCTCATTTGAAGACTCTGAGGGAAGAGAGAGAAAAGCTGCTGGGATCTAAAGTGACTAGAGAGGAGAAAAGCCCGAAGTATATGGTAGGTTCTTGTTACTGATGTGCAAAGACTTGTGGTGAGAGATCTGTTTGTAGGCAGATTCCTCTGTGGCATTGGTGAATGTGGGCATGTCTGTTTCTCCATGATCATGGATTTTTCTCTGTTAGATTCATGTGCAGAATCTAGACTTCCTTCCATTCCAGTGAATGAATTAATTTCTAGTGGCTTTGCCTGTGTCTGTGTCATTTCTTGCATTATTAAATCATTTTATTTTCCTCCCCCACCCCTGGGAACTTCTATCAGTGGAATGCTGATTCCTGACTCCTGCTGCTCAGGATCTTCATGCTCAGGGTTCATTGATAATGCAAAGTTTTAACTAGGTCAGATGTGAAAACATTCCTTTTTAGAGACACGGGGAGAAATGGAAAAAGGTGCGAGGGAAACTTTTTACTGGTAACCACAGGGTAGAGTCAAGTGTCAGAAACCTTAAGGGTTACAAAGAAGTTTTCCCTCCTGCACACTTAGCGCTCAATGAAAGGATCCCCTCCCCCCCCAAACTGCCTCCATGTCCCTGACCAGCCCTTTCCCTGTTGCTTTACAGAAACAGATAGAAAAGAAGAGGCAGCAAATTGTAGCTGATTTTCAGCAACTGCACCAATTCCTGGAGGAACAAGAGGAGCGCCTGCTGGCCCAGCTGGAAAAGCTGGAGAAGGAGATAACGACGATACAGGATGAAAATATCACCAAAGTCTCTGAGGAAATTTCCCATGTCAGTAACCTGATCAGTGAGCTGGAGGGGAAGTGTCAGAAGCCAGCAAGTGAATTCCTGCAGGTGAGACTGAGTTAGAAATACTCCAGATCCCAACACAGGGACAGGAGAGCTCCTAAAACATGGGTACAAGTGTCCAGCAGTCAGAGATCACAGAGTAACTCCATGTGTGCATTATTGAAATGTGAATGACTATTGTTCATTGCAAAGTCGCAGACACATTGACACTAGAAATAGAAAAGACTCATTACCTTGGCTCTGGGACCAGGACAGAGCCTCTCTTCCCCATACTTGCAAAATCCCTTCTTTGGAATCTGAAGTGTGTGTCAGGTGGGCC